>NW_017256136.1:40169-45226 GCF_001594055.1 Mycetomoellerius zeteki
AATATGAGAAGAATAATCAACTGTGATTGGTCAATTTTCTATGACTTAAGACCCTACGACCGCTATGACTTCTATTGTAGACCCCGCATAAGAGTAACAAATTGACCAATTACAGTTGAATGTAAGAAGAATTATTGACTGTGATTGGTCAATTTCTTACTCTTACTTCTTAAACCAAGCTTACTTCGCATATTGTAGACGACGCATTACTGATATTGCCATTGTAGACCACGCATAATGCGTGGTCTACAAATAGTCCAGCACTCACAACATATTGAAAATATAAAAAACCCGACTAAAAGTTTAAATGTTCATAACTTTTGATAGGAGCATTTTCCAAAGAAATGTTTCAGACAAAGTTTACTTGTTTTTCTCCGTAGAATCCAAATATATAACATTTTACAGGGGGTCCCATTTGAAACTTTAAAGTTACCCTCCGCTCCTCTTCAAGGGGGGACGGAGGTGGATTTTTGTTTACGTAATTAGAAATGCCCCTCGAATATATGAAACTTTCTCATGAACAACTTTTTGATAGAACAAATATTTTTAGAGTTATTAGCTTGTAACACTTTATTACATGGGCCACCCTGTACGATATATTAGTATAATATGTGACAACTGTCAGAATATAAATGTAATTATAATAATTAATAAAAGGCCAATAATTGTGAACGAGCAAAAATTCTAATTTGTTCAAAATAAATTCACTTTAACATTAAATGTAAAACCGAATGTTTCAGGTATCACAGAACCCTTCATCGGCGGTGTGAAGCAAGTTGATCTAATTATAATACTCTCCCCCTTATTTTTTAAAAACGATAGTCTAACGTACATGTATAAATATAATTCGTAATTAATTAAATAAAAATAACTACCTTTCGACCCAATGATTGAAAAATAAGGATGTCACTTTCAACTTGTGTTCATCAAAATATTTTAATATGGAGAGAAAGAGAATTTTATAGATAAATAAAATATTAGAGAGCTGATAAAGACAGTTTGTGTTGCTCATTATTTCATCAAATTAACCAAGAAATATAATTTAATTTTTCTCAATGTGGCCCACCTTTTGAAAAAATCTAAAAAAAAAAATATTTTCTAGACAGTTGAACAGAAATTGACATGAAATTTTTTTTAAGGTGGTCAATCAACGGAATCGAGGTGAAAAAAATGTTTAAAAAATCCCCATTAGTGTTTTGGAGTAATCAATTTTTCAGAATTTTTTCAGAATTTTATTTGAATTTTTACTAAATTAAATTCGTAAATTTATAAAGAATCGTTTTTTCGCTCTAACTTGATCAGGTATCCATATAGAAACTTAAAATTTGATATGTAAACTTTTATATGAGTCTTTTTATATGAGTAACCTTAGAAAAAAAGGTCAACTCTAAAAGCCATAGGGACATTTTTACCGTACTTATTCTACTAGATCCTTTATCTTTAGATGCTCAATAGTCAACAAAATAATTCATGGAGCATCTGAAGATAAATTTAAGGAAGCTTTACGAATATAAGGTCTGACTATGGGTATTAATGTTATGTTCAAACATTTATTTATCAAATATTTCGTTTTAATTGTGATTAATAGTACATGTATGTACAATGCTTCAAAAGTATCAATTACATAATATTTAAATACTTTTTGCAACATTCTAATAAGCAATAATGCTTTTCATTATGTAAAAAAAAAGTTTTGCTTTTACGAAGCTTAACACAAAGCCTTGCCATAAAATGCCATATTGTCCATAAAAAAAATTACGGAAATAAATATCTAAATGAAAATTTGATAAATTGAAAGTGATTTAAATGTCAAATAAAAACTTTAAACAAAATTTACATTATCATAAACTTTATATGTAACCATGATGTAAGAGGATAAGGTGTAGTTGCGAGAATGCGCAGTAGGAGAGTGAATTGTGGCCAAAATTTGATTGGCTATTTCAATATGTCAGCGTTATTATATGCAGGAAAGTGCATAGAGGCCAAAATTTGATTAATTGTTTTCAGTATTGCTATCGTCATTATGCGCAATGGTACACCTTGTTCTTTCTTCTTATATCATGTATGTACAACTATGTACATAAATTACGTTTATGTCTTTACATCTATATAGTAATATTTTCAGTCTTGTAATTCTTCATCTGATAATTCTTTTTGTGTTAGGTACATTTTTTTTTCCAGTCTCTCTAGTACCTGAAGTTGCCTCTGCAATATGATATTTCGCTCTTTTTGTAATTCATTCATTACGTTCAAGCGTTCATTACATTTTTGAAGCTCTACCAACATTTTTGTGCATATTTCTTGTTTGGCATCACTTTCTTCTTGTTGCATATTACAAATAGATTCCCTGATTGATTGCAGAATAAACGACAATTTGCCATCTCGTATTTTTGCTTTCGTATTTATTAAAGATGAACAGTTGCTATTCGCCATTGATTGTGATTTGCTGCTAATCGCTGATAGCATCGAAAGTGGTGAGTGTACTTTGATAGATGATTGCTCTTCATTTTCATTCCTATAACAAAAACACATTAATTAATACTTATCCGAAAAAACACAGATTGAAAAATATATTTTAAACATATCTTAAGGAGGTAATTATTACTTACTCAGACGAAGTTTGACCAACTTTTTGCAAAATCACTTTCTGAGAAACAATTTCGTTGCGGCCAGTCACATAAGGTGGCACTCCACTGAGATTTTTTCCAAATATGCTTATCATTTCACTATAAAAACAAATTCCATTAATTATTAAATACACAAGGATACTGTGGAAATAACAAAAAAGGAAAATGAAAACTAAGTAAGTAAATTGATTAAACTGTTGTAAGTATTCATTTCAAAAATATTATATTTACAATAAAGCCTGCGGCACACGGTGCATATTTTTTTGCTGAATTACTTGCGTTTTAATAAATTACTAGGAATTGTGCATTCTGTGTGGTGCAATTCTAGCAATTCACTAAAACACGAGCAATCCAGCAGGAAAAAATACATGTGCTACAGGCTTTAGATACAGAAAACAGAAAGTAAACTAAAAATTTACTTTTCATATGAAAGAGGTTTTATGCCTCTTCCAGAACTGTTTTTTCTCATAGTCCGTAGAATATACTTGTCCCATTTTTTCTTCAACAGTTTAAATTTATTTTTCATATGATTTTTGGTAGCATTCACGTAACCTTTTTTTTGAAATGACTCTGCTAATGCTTGAAACATAGCCTCTTTACTTTGATATTTTTTTTTCTGCAACTTTTTCTCATGCTGTTCATACTCTGTGAAAAACAACATTATGGTTTTATGGTTCCAAATAAAATGGCCATCCTTGTTAATAACAGAAGTATTCTTTTTTTCATCATCTGATGAATCTGTAATCGAAGAATCCAATGAAGGCACAATTGTAGGCGTATGTTGCATAGAATTTGTTATGGGGCCTGTAATGGAAGGACTTTCATAGGTTATAGCCTGAGGCTGAATTCTGAAAGAACCCGATTTATTTGGTAAAGAATCCAAAGGTACACTTGTGGTTAAATATTGTGTCGAGCCTCTCGTAGAAGTTATGACAGAAGCATATGCAAGAGTTTGGGGTTTAATTAGAAGCGACATCGTTTTAGGTATTATTTGTACAGTTGAAACCTTTGGAATTATAGATCTTGTTATTGAGGAACTAGCGCTTGTAGGATGTGCCATTATAATTTTTTTATCAGATTTAATTATCAATGGTTTCTCTTGCTGCAGATTATGTACTATAACAAAAAGATGAACAATATTGACATAGTACAACATTCATACAATTAGTCAATATATTAGTTAATAAAAATATAACTGAAGTATTACGAGTATATATTTAAGCAATCAACATAGTGTATACTAAACGTTGTGCAAATAATTCTTACCTGAGTATTTAAGAGAAATCTCTATGACGCCTTTTATATATATACACCATTAAATCGGTTAGTACACCTATCAAATTGATGCGGATTAAATATTTGATACGTCCTTATTTACACCGATCTGTCTCAGAACGGATCAGGTTAGGTAACATGATGTCTCTCTTCACTGCTTTTCAATATATAAAACCTCTAATTCTAGCTTTAACCTGAATTTAAAAGCAGTGGCGAATTTCAATATATACGATCCAAAACGAACCAAGCGTTTACAGCACGCTGAGATTCTTTGATACCATTTGTTACGCGTATCAGCTTGGTCTGGGTTGTGTTCCAATGGTGTTCTAACGCGGGGTCTACAATAGAAGTCGTAGCGGTCGTATGGTCTTAGGTCGTAGAAAATTGACCAATCACAGTCGAATATGAGAAGAATAATCAACTGTGATTGGTCAATTTTCTACGACCTAAGATCCTACGACCGCTACGACTTCTATTGTAGACCCCGCATAAGGTTTGTTCGCGTCGCAAGCTCCAACATGCTCAACATGCTCCTACCATAGCTTCTACTCAGTCTATCAAGCGCGTTGGAGTGAGTAGGAACTATAGTAGGAGCATATTGGAACATGTTGGGGCATGTGACGCGACAAAGCTCCAATAACTATGTCGAAAATATTATTTTTATAGCGTTTTTCATTGGCAGAAGTAGCGTCGCGCGCCGAACGCCGAGGGACACCATTCCTACCGGTGCGTGTACATCCAAGTAAGCTTCTTCTTTTTGATTGGCTCCCGCAGCCAAACCGGCCGCGATTTGGCCATAAACAAATCGTATGTGTGATGTGGCTCGCAAGCACCTTGGCCGGAAACAGTCAATAGCTATTAGCGTTTTCGATTCGGTCGGGTTTGCACCAAGCTGGGTTGGATTAATGGCGTTTTGTGCTCTCCTATTGGCAGAGCGCGTAACGTTAACCAATAGGAAAGATTAATCCAACCAGGTTGGTGCAAATCCGATCGGGCCGAAAACGCTATAGGTTTGTGCGCGTCGCAAGCTCCAACAAGCTCCAACAAGCTCCAACATGCTCCAACCATATCTCCTATTCCAGTGCTCGGCACTAGATGCACATTTCGGGCTGATTCCGGCGAGCGACCCCCACTACCACTCGAGTCTCAGCGGCC
>NW_017256136.1:45722-50958 GCF_001594055.1 Mycetomoellerius zeteki
GACGGCTCGGCCGCTGAGACTCGAGTGGTAGTGGGGGTCGCTCGCCGGAATCAGCCCGAAATGTGCATCTAGTGCCGAGCACTGTCCTATTCACTCTACTAAGCGCGTTGGAGTGAGTAAGAGCCACGGTAGGAGCATTGAAAAATATTGGAGCATGCGACGCGACAAACCTATGGAGTGAGCACCGTGGTTCAAAATTGTGTCCAAGGGTGCGTTCCGAGTTACGCGTGAAGCGCATAATGCATCATTTGTCCTTGTCGTTCACCAAATAATAAAGAAGGATAAAACGATACATCGTGCGCTTTATGCGTCACTTGGAACGCACCCCAAGATGCGTATGAGAGAAAAATATATATAAAGATGCATGTAAGGAGGACAGATATATACATGGAACATTCGTTCTCTCTGCGCATACTTTGAAATGCTGATAGTAAAGGCCATCAAGCTGGTTCTACATTAGTCGCATCGCAGCGTCGCTTTATGCACTAGCTTGCGTTGGCATCTTGGCATGTCCTTAACAGCGACACTGAAATGAACATCTTTATCAGTTTTTATTTAGATCTACATCAGTTTACATCGCTGCTGAGTGTTGCAAACGTCGCCGTTACAAACACGATGATTCTACGTTAGGCGGAATGATGAAGGTCGAATTTCGATCATGTGAATCATGTCGACTCTCGTTGAGATCAACAGTGGCTCATACCCAAACGAGGATATTTGCGTTACCACTACAATCGAGCGAATTGACTCGACAGTAACATACAATGATTTCTTCTCGAAGTATCTAATGTGTAATAAGCCCTGCATCATCAGTTTTCAAGCAACCGAGAACTGGCCATGCAGACATGAATGGGTATTGAACGGTACGCCTAATTTCGAGGTGCTCCGCAAGCTGTTTGGTATGTGCAAAATGAAAGAAGGGAATGATTGCATTGTTTAGATTATTAATGTAATTTCTATTGCTCAGGACATTCCATTGTCCCAGTTGCTGATTGTAATAAAAAGTTTTATAATTCGCAATTCAAGAATAACATGCCTATGGAGAGTTACTTGGAATATTGGGCTGATTACAAGCGGAGCTATTATGATAAATCGATGCCATTGTTGTACTTGAAAGATTGGCATTGCATGAGAAGCTTCTCGAATGTTCCGATGTATGAAGTACCTCAGTATTTTGTATCAGACTGGTTAAATGAATATTACATTGCTCATCCCGAACTAAATGACGATTATATGTTTGTATACATGGGGCCAAAAGAGACCTGGTAAATATACTTTTGTTACAATTTTGTAAAATTTGTAGAGTCTGACCGAAACAACTTTTTTACCTTCGGTCGAAACCGAAAACAAATATTTGGTTTTTATTCAATTGCGGCCAAAACTGAAACCAAAACCGAAATTGGATAAATCTTACAAACACCATATGATTCTCAGTCATTTGAAAATGTCAAAATATGTGAAATTTATGTACTCAAATGTACTTAAAAATAAAATTTTATTAATATCTTATTATTCCTTATAATTACAAGGAATTTTCTATAAATTATAAGGAATTTTCGGCACTAGACTTGCGACGACTTGACTAGTAATACAGGATAAAGAAGGAAGTCAACTTGGTTTGCAGCAACCGGTGTCGATCAGCCGATGATAACATATAGTTTTTCAAATGCTCGCCGACGCGTTGCAATTTGTACAGTTTTGGTTCATTTACCGAAATTTTCTCTTCATTTCGACTGAAACCAAAATCAAATCGAAACTCTGATTTTTTATCGAAACTGACTGAAATCAAAACCGAAATTTTGATTAGACTCTAAAAATTTGTACCTTAAAGTTTAAACTAATGGTGAATTCGATCACTAGCACTGGATCAGGACATATTAAAAATTGCTTTATATAAAATATCTTAATGCAGTGATACATAAATATAATCAACTTTGACAATGAAATGATACATATATATTTTGTTAAATAATGTGACACAATATCATTAGTAGATAGTCAATCGTTTAAAATATTTATATACTTTTACATTTAACTTTGCTAATTTTATGTAAAGCAGCTTTTAGTATGCACTGATTTAGTGTACTGCAAGTGACCAAATTCACTATAAGTAATTTGCTATAAGCCACTTACAATCAAAGTTAGATGTTGGAATAAAATACGTCTATATGTACTTTTTAAATAAATTTATCTTAAATATATGACTCTATGCGCCGATTACTTTTGGATTTGCAACACAATTACAAACTGGAATAATAATCTCCCCAAATTAAATTAGATCATCAATTTGATTAGCATCTATAAATTGTGCGTGCGTGCGTGAGACTGATTTAACTGCTGCTGATAATGTTCAGGACTCCATTGCACGCGGATGTTTTTACGTCATATAGCTGGTCTGCAAATATTGTCGGAAAAAAGAGGTGGTTGCTCTTCCCTCCGCACGAAGAAGACCACCTTCGTGATCTTTACGGACAATTGGTATACGATGCGGTTTCAGAAGAACTCAACGATCATACGAAGTATAAAATGTACGATAGTGAAAAATTAAAATGTTTCGATGTAATTCAAGAAGTAGGGGAGATTATGTTTGTTCCATCTGGATGGCATCATCAAGTTTGGAATTTGGTAAATAATAACAGAATTTCACAAAAGGAGAATTTAAATTGTTGATTATTATGGTTGATAATTAATGGTAAATTAATTACATGTCGTCTTTTGTGCAGGAAGATACAATTTCTATTAATCACAATTGGATCAATGGCTGTAATATCGCCAATGTATGGTGTGCATTAAAAAAGGAATTAAGATCTGTTATGAAAGTAGTTGACGACTGCAAGGATATGAAGAACTGGAATGAACATTGCCAATTGATGCTAAAAACTTCTTATGGCATGGACTATAAACAGTTTCTGGAATTTATATCGTTTATTGCTAAAAACCGTTTACATGCTATGATAAAAAAGAGTCAAGTCATAAGTTTTAATAAATATCGTTTCGGACATAATCATTGTCTGTTTGATTTGCGAGCACTTAAAATCATATTGGAGAATATTATCACAGACGCGCAAGATCTGTCCGTGTACAATTTGATGTGTAAAAATGATGAAGCTCGCATTTTACTGAAAAATATTGCCTTGTTTCTTGATTCTTGTAATATTGAAAATGCAGTTTCTGCATGAATGTAAAATCCAATAAACTGTTAAAAAGCCAATTGTAAATTTTGTTGTAAATATAGCATGTACTTTCACAATTGATACCATGTCATTTTTATGTATGTGTGTCAAGTTTTATAAATCTCCCTCTCCCCCTTAACTTCATTTAAATTTTCTCTTAAAAGATAACATTTTGCAGAATTACTTATTTTAAAATTGTTTTTATACAATAAGCATTATGTTAGATGCCATCTAATCATAGCAGACACAAGTAAAATTTATAAGATAATTAAGAAGGAAATTATCAATTTAGAAAGAGATTGCAAATGCGTGAAACATACAGTATAGTAAAAAGCAATAATTATCTTCTATAGATTCTATAATGAATATGGCTATATTAAAAGCGTAGACATATGAATGAAATTTATTTTTACTCTTAAAAAATAATTAAACATAGAAAACGTAACTTTTTTTTCTTTAGGTGAATAAATCGTATACTACTCTCTAAATGTAAAGATTTACAATAAAAATTTGTTATCTGTATTCTCTCTATTAAGCTAAAGTGC
This sequence comes from Mycetomoellerius zeteki, assembly GCF_001594055.1. NCBI lineage: Eukaryota > Metazoa > Arthropoda > Insecta > Hymenoptera > Formicidae > Mycetomoellerius > Mycetomoellerius zeteki. Next base: position 49,441 of record NW_017256136.1, read on the forward strand.
AACCTAATCGTGGATACATTGTCTCTGCTGCTTATAAAATAATATCTCGCAAAACGCAACTTATATTATCTTTAACATATTGTCTTATTTACTTCTCAATTATGTAAGCATAAATATCCTAATTTTTAAAGATGGCGCGTGCGCATGTGTGCGCCTATATGCATGTGTACGTATATACACTAGCGTGCGTATATATGGTATTTTAATAAAAATATACAAAATTTCTAAGATATAAATATCACTTTTTCAGTGAGAAGTGCCCGATGTTGACATGTTGACAAATTGCCCAAACCACGAATTTTTAATAAAATAATTCAATAATGTATAAGTATACATTATTGGAAATTACATGTTCATGTAATTATAATATATAATTCCTAATAATATATTACTTTTGAATATGCATTTAGTCCTGTTATTCCATTTCGAATCCATCCATCATTTCAATATATACCCTAATATAGATATGCATGTAAAAAAGAATTATAGAAATTCATCTGTATCACTGTAACAGTACTCCAATTATTTCAATTAATTTCATAGAATTTATAAAATCTCTCCGAAAAAAATTTAAAAAATCATAGTTACATTATGTATTTCTTCTGTCTGTACGATATACCTGTATATTTATAATAAAAATGTGCTCTCTCATATGCAAGGAAATTCTATATAGTCTTTCATTCCTTTTTTTCACACAGCTACTTATAAACTGATAAAAAAATATTGCACCAGTAGAGAGCTATTTAAAACGAAATGGATAGCTAGCGATTCTTTCCTACATAGGTATACTCTCCATTACTAAAGAAAAAGATTGTCATGGTTAAAAAATATGATAAACAATTTTATCGCATTCGTTTCTCTTGATAAAATTTTTTTTCCGGCCACAAATAAGCGGAACTATAGGCAATACATACATCCTACATCCGCACACGTACATACATACAACATACATCTGTACATTTGTTATATTCATGTAAATCTAATTTTTTTCAATTTACAATAGTATCTCAATTTTTATCTTGCATAGCAAGTCTAATATTTAAAGCATCACATGTCACAAAGTCCAACGCATTCATCAACAACAATTAATCACTATTGCCAAGTTTAGACTTTCCGCAATGTGCACTTTTTTCTTGATAAGTAAACTCTTTTTATACGTTAGATGTGTACATTTCTCCTTTATAAATCCTTACATTTTACTGTTTATCATGGCTGAATAGAAGTAAACAACAGGCGTTTACTCCGCTGCTATAGAATCAAATAATAATGTTCATCAATCAATCATCAGTTATCAATTTCCACGAGATTATTTCAAAATGTAACTGATATTCATGTCGTCAATGGATTTTAGCATGAAATTAGGGATTCATCAGATATCCGGCAAATATCCGGTACTTTTTTACTATACGAATATCATTAGTATCCGGCTATATATACAGGGTAGGCTATTTTAATCAATACGCGCGAATATCTCGAAAGAGAAATTTTTTGAAAAAATTTCTCCTTTTCGAGATATTC
>NW_017256136.1:51453-57322 GCF_001594055.1 Mycetomoellerius zeteki
TATATATATATATCCGGCTGAAATTTTATATTGAAAATTTGTGTCATTGATGCAGAATTCTATTCTTTTCAGCTAAATTTCTCGCACAGTTCATGATTTCGCACAGTTATGGTGGATTTTACCAATAATTAAAATAGATCGTCACCGAAAAATGCTAAAATATTATTGTCCATCATGAAAACTTTATTAATATTAATCTTTGATTACTAAGCAATGTTGAAATTGTATTGCAAAGAACCCTCTTCCACAGTCGGTCAATCATTATCGCTATTTTTCCCATGCTTTCCTTTTTTTTAGAATTTTGGGAAATTTGTACCGGATATACGGAAAATATTCGGTATCCGGATATCCGACGTCATATTTTTTCGGATATCCGATATCCAGTAATTTTACGATCCAGTGCATCCCTAATGAAAATACTGATTATAAAGTAATGCTTATATTGTTTCTATGTTATGTTTAATTTCTCTGTATATAATTACCTAACACTCGTTTCATTTTTTACATTTTATTCTTTTTTAATTTTATATCTGCTCTCTAAAGTATAAAATAACTTTCCTTAACAAAGAAGTTATATTTTACAAGAGATAAATCATATTTATCTCCAAATATAGGAAATAATTTTTCTATTTTCTACTTATACGTTTTCTCTATTTCACGAAGATTATATCACTAACTATATTGTATCACTTAATTAGATAGGATGACTTGATAGCGGCTGTACAGATGGCACCGTCGGTGTAGTTGGTGTTGTCGGTACAGGTACTGACGGTACAGGCGTTGACGGTATCGGTTGATGCGTTTGTCGTGGCGGAGAAAGAAGCTCTTGCCTATCTCTTTCTCGTTCTCGACCAGGTCGCCATGCTTCCAATAACGCTTCGACTCGCTCTTCGGTAGGTCCCCACCGTGCAGCACCGGCTGGATTTTGTAACCATACAACTAGCGTGCCGTGCACCGCTCGGATGTTTACATCACCTCTGGAATGAAGAAAAAACAATTATTCAACATTTTTTTCACATATTATATATCATACACATGCCGTATCTAATCAGTATAAAGGACCTCATTAATTATATGGAAAATTGGATCCTACTGAAATGAATTAGTTTTCACATATAATATAGCTTATAAAGTAATGAAGAAAAGATATTATAGATATAAGACTCAAGATAGTTTTTGAACTATGGTGTATTAAAGGTGCTTACCCCAGAGCACAAGTGTTTTACGCCTTTAATATACCACAGCTCAAAACTATCCATTATTGACTCTTATATCTGTAATATCTTTTGTTCATCACATTATGAGCTACATTATATAAAAAAACTAATTGATTTCAAAACCAATTCTCCATATAATTAATGCGGGGTCCTTTAATTTGAATAAAAAAACGTACTTTGGAAGAATATGTTGGAATCCATGTCGGTATTCATGTTCCATAGCGGGTACTACTACTTGTTTACGCTTAAAGTGACTACCCTCGAGTTTTATGAGCGCATTAGGAGCCGGATCACGCCACTCCGGTAAAAATACCACGAACGACAAAGGTTCTGCCGAATCAGCCAAAAGACGCTCGAAGTGGTTGACCATAGCTTCCATAAGTTCCTCGCAATATGGTGGATTTGCTTGAAACGATCCGCTGACCGGCCTAAAATCCAAGAATGGTCCCCTCGATCCGAAATATGAGTCCGTATCGGCAAACGCTGAACAATATTGTCGAAAGTAACAGTTTAGAGGCGAGGCAAAACATTCAAACGTAACGCCGAACGATCTCTGAAGGCATTCGAAAACCGTCACCGGAAGAGCCATCTGGGTTGCTTGACCCTCGTTGATTCCAAAGTATGTTTGATAACGTTTCAGCATACACCAAACGCGTGACAGAAACATTTCGAACTTTTTATCGTCAAAACCGTTATACCTATATAAATGTTCCAGTTTAGCAAAGTGTGTGTTATTAATATACATGGTGTCACCGTGAAAGCGTAGCATTATTTGTTCGCGCTCAGGGAGATAATCCACCTGTGGAAGTCTCGGTGTGGGAAGGGAAAATTGCACTGGATAACACCAAACTTTTCTTTGCGTGCTAACAGGACCTCCTAACGGTATAACATCTCCTAGACCATTATCTTTAAGGATTTGGTTATTTTTATCTTTCACTTTCTTCGCATATTCCGTCGACAGATGATAAATTTTCAGACATATGCCCTCAACGCTGGCTTTAACGGTTTCCGTGAGGTGTGGTTGACATTGTCGCTTCAGATGGGCGAGCCTGTCCTGGAAATCGTCAAATGTGGCGCCCACTGTTCTTCTCAACCACTGGAAAGTGTCCTCCGCATTCCACTTAACCACTTTTCGACTTTCAGGCGATGCTGCCCTTGATTCTACCATCTTTTTCGCCGCTTCAGCGTAACGTGACAATTGTTTTCTCGCATCTCCCGTAAACTTCGGCCTTACCAATTTAATAGGAATATCGTTCATAATCTCGCGATACATGGACATTGAAATCTCAGGGAAGCATTGACTCGGTAGTAGCGGATCTGAGCCGCAATCGATGACCTTTCGTTCCATTAGCCACCTGTTGAAGGAATCTTTCGGCGCGTCTATAGATTCACGAGTATGACATAACTCTTGGTAACACTGTCGTAGCTTTGCTAGTAAAGCACAACGCAGAGCTTCTGCTTCAGGATGAACGTGCATCAAATTTGATGGTGCTCGCTCATATATTATAACATTCGTAGGTATTTCCAAATCCCACGGGCCTCTAAAACATAATAATAAACAAATTATTCATTTTATCTTGCCTGCAAATATGTCTTAATAACTTAATAAAAAACCAAACACATACGCTAATACAAATTTCTTTGCTGGTGGAACAGCTCCATCCTCCGATGCTCTTCGTTTTAATGTAGAACCTGGTGTAGCTGGAATCGTTCCATTTCCAGGCGGAGGTGGTACACCACAAATGCCAAGAGGATCCGTGATTGGATCAAACTTTAGTAGAATACATATATATGTTACATTTTACCTTATTATAAAATATAGTTATTTTTCTGATATTTTGCAGTACCTGAGGTTTCAAAGAAGGAACTACCCATAGAGATTCTCCGGTCAATTTGTTCCAAAAATATGGTCGATTTTCCCGTTTACTCCAAAACTTCTTCCAACCCTGTTGTTGAAGTTCCAGAGATAACTCGAGCTCCGGAAAGCTTCCTGGTGGTGTACCCTATAAGAAAGAAAAAGAGAAATAGACAAATCAGCCCTATAATTTAGTAAATTAAAATCATTATGAACCTGTAAGATTTCTCTTGGCATACCTGAGTTATAAGAGGTGGTTGTTGTATGTGACTAAGTTGCGGACAGTGATCGGTTACAGTTTGCGTAGGTGTTAATATGGGTGTTTGAAGCTTAACAGGTGTAGGAACTATAACTTGTGCTACTGTTGAATTTGTATCCTGCTGTAGCGTTTGATGGTGATGATGCATGGCCGGCAACGAAGACACAGACTGTCCTGATAAGGCTTCCCAATTCGAGGCATTGGGCACATCTTGTTTTCCTCCACTTACTTCGTTCATGGTTTGATGTGCACTTTGTTGCAAAATACTGAAAATGTCGATCTAAATGTAATGTCATGTGACAAGTATTTGAAATGTCATCTATATATAATTTAATTAAAAGTGTGTATAACATTTTTTTATATTAAGTTATTAGTCATTATAACTCTGATATAATTTTACATATTTTATATACATATAATATATGTATATTATATATATATATATATATATACAGGATAAACATCAATAGTTGGACCAGCTTTTTACCATGGAAGATGAATTAGCAACTGCAACTAGAAAGAAACTATGCGTAAGAGAGAATGAAATATTCATTTCCCATAAAAAACTGATTTAATTATTAATTTTTACCATACATACACATATGCACATGCACATGCATATGCATACGCACGCACACATGCACGGACGCACAAAGTGTATCTTAAAAAGCACCTACTAATCATATAGCGCTATTCCTGATTAAAAACTAAGTCGAAAAATGTCTTGAATCATTTTGCAACTTTTGCAATAGTTAACAAGATATTAATTTCTAAAGATTACCAAATAAGCGAGTAAAATCGACATATAAACTTTAAAATTTCTTTCAGTGTTCTTTATGAAATATCTTAAAGATGTTTCTTGAACAACTTTTAAAGATATCTTAAAGGGATATATATCATTTGTCCACATAGCTAATTGGCTAATTTAAAATAATATAATCTCATTCATAAAGTAGTAAAAAAATACTAGGAATCGGCCGATATGAGTAGTGTGTATAATTTAACTATATGCAAGTGTATCGTTCCCATCTTAAAGTTGTCTTATGTGTTGATTTTATACATTCTGCTCATTAAGTAACTAAAAAAAATTATGAAAATTGCAAAATAATGAACACACACACACACAAATGAAGTTATAAAATGTATATTAATACAGTATTTATATAAGCTGACACAATTAGAGAGAGAGAGAGAGAGAGAGAGTGTACGCGCGCGCGCGTGTGTGTGTACTGGATGATCCAGATCAGCATGTATACACTATTTATGAAAAACTGAATCCAAAAAATCCTCTATCATTTTGCAATGGTTGCAACAATTGAGAAGATATTAATTTTTACAAATTGTTGAATAAGATAAAATTGATGTATAAGACAACATTAAGATATCTTTCAAAGTTCTTTACGAGATATCTTGAAGATATATCTTAAAGAACTCTTAGATCCGGTTTTTCATTTTCTGGTTAACTTGTGGTTAAGCTTAGTCTGATGTTTTAGCCAATGGGCTTCTGTGATGATATCATGGATGAACACAATTAGGTGAAACATTAGGTTAAACTTAACCACAAGTTAACCAGATAATGAAAAATCAGGTATTAGTATTTTAAAATTACCTTATGCATTGATTTTAGACATTCTGCTTATTAAGTAACTAAAAAAAATTGTAAAAATTGCAAAATGATAGAGGATGTTCAGACGCATTTTTTTAATAAACAATGCCTGCTCTTGTAGCTGATCTGGATCAATATATATATATATATATATATACAAATATATTCTCTAATTAAAATAAAGATTAAATATATAATTCATAATTTCATTAGAGCTACATGTATAGATTATATAGAATTATCAGTGTATTATACACTTTTAATCAAATTACACAGATATATGTAACATTATAATATAGTTTACAATGCTAAAGTGATATTTTATTCAAATAAAATGCATTTTTATATTTAGCTTACACATATTTTCATCAATTAAATAGTGCTGTATAAGAGATACAAAAAAGACTTGCGAAAATTTCAAAGAAAACACACTGAAGAGGCGACGAAAGTAAAGAATTCAGATGAAGCATCAGAGATGCTGAGAACACATTGCAGTTTGCACAATACAATCCATCAATACCCCAGGCGTATTCACCACGCACACATTACAGAAAAAGGAGATGGATAATTTCGTGATAACCGCGGTTTTTTCGGGACGTCACGGTATACAACTCGACAGCACTCAATGTGTGTGGCACAATGTTTGTTTACATATTGAGAAAACCTCCGAGGAAACACGCGTTTTCTCACGTCGCGGGATCAATCCCGTAAGAAGAAAATGTACCGCGGTCGAGAGGAGGCTTACCGGAGCTGGCAATACCCTCAATTCACGAGAAATACGCGACGGTATTTAGAATTCATTCATGATTTGGGAAATTTGACGCAACGATATCCACCCGTACGACGCCATTTGCTTAAACTAATGGAACAGGGAAGGGGGGAAACTAAGGGGCTGCACACAATGACAGGTGTAGGGAACAGGGAATAGAGAA
>NW_017256136.1:57342-57735 GCF_001594055.1 Mycetomoellerius zeteki
AGTTAAGTGAGCGCTCGCTGCTATTGGTGTATTCTTTTAGCTCATCCAATCAGAATTTTAAATCTAGAAGAATACATCAATAGCGCTAACTCAATTGTTGAGTCTACTGAAAGCGCCCAATAAATAAGAGTTGGTTTATAATAGGCCGTAATCTGTTCGCTTTTTTCGTAATCTGTAAGAATTGACCAATCACAATCGAATGAGAGGAGAATGATCGACTATGATTGGTCAATTCTTACAGATTACGGAAAAAGTTAACAGATTATGGTCTATTATAAACCAACTCTAATAAGGCCGGAATCAGACTAGGCATTGAAGATTGAGGTTGAAGATTGAAGATTGAAATTTGACCAATAAGGACAAAGAAATTTTAGCTCCTTTCGTTTCGATTGT
>NW_017256136.1:57780-73005 GCF_001594055.1 Mycetomoellerius zeteki
AATCCTGTTTTCTGATTGGATGCAAAGCGTCGTACGACGAAAATCGGATGCAGGGTGAATCCAGCAAATCCAGCAATAGACTTGTTGCACGCGCTTTCTCGTTCGTTCTTCTACTCCCATCATTGCCCAGTGATCTCCTACCAACTCACGTCACACTTTCACTTTTGAAACAGGCGAACTTCTATACCTACCATGTTCGAAATCACGAGTTTGATTTGACGCCGAGCGTTGGTTGACGTTGGTTGACGTTGGTTGACGTTGGTCGTCGTGTATGGTCGTACGCGTTTTCCAAGTATTATTAATCAGTATTAGATGGAAACCGGAGTATAGCAAAAGCCTATGATCAGCCATAGTTTTGTTTAAGCACGAAGTCGCGTTTAAATAAGACAAACGTAACGAAACATATTTTTGTCCGAGCGTCCGGTGCTTTGCTTTCTGTATGTACGTGAACTGTAAACGTCACACGTAGTTTACGATTGTCGTTACAACTGTCATTTGTATGCATAAACAGCACGAGTGCTAATTATCTAAACACCTGTCAATCCTCAACGGGTTATCAAGCCTGATAACGTTATATATCGTTCAATTATAATGGTATATTGGCTACCGAAGAAACGCTTTGTGAGAAGGTACTCGCCTCATTTAAAATTGCATGTACAGGCACTCTTTGTCTGTAGGAATTAATTCTTTTTTCTTGCTCAGAATCGATTACATTTTTCTCAATCGATAGATGTAGCGTAACTCTTACGATTGTTTTTCTAGGAACTAGAATCGCTATACTAATATTCATCATAGGTATTAGGTATTAGGGGAGATCGGGACCGGTTGTCACAATTTTTGATTAGTGATTTTTAGAAAAAAGTGAATGCCTGATTTTGAAATATTATATACGTTATAATATACTTACATCCTCTGATATTAAAAAAAAATATTTCTCGTGAATTCATCATATCGTAAAAATAAGTTATTTAATTTTAAATAAAACTGTGAAAATGTGACAATTAACCCCGTGTTCTGGGTTGATTGTCATACGTTCTAGGATTGGCAGTAGCATATTTGTTATGAACAACACATAAAAAATACAATTTTTATTTTAATATCAGTTCTATATTTTGAGAAATAATAGTAATTATGGTATTAATAAAACAGTTATTTTAATCATAAAATACGTAATTTGTTGTTGTACCTTAGTTTCTATATGAAAAATGAAAAAACATCTATATGAAATATAATATATTTGTAAGTATATTCTCTAAAAATGTGTATTTTCTAAAGATATTACAATTAATTGTCACCTAATCTTATCTCATTTTGGTCAATCTACCCCACATAGCCATTTTTAATAAAAGAGATTGTATTCGCAAACTTTGTCAGGGTAATGATTAATTAAATGTAGCAAAGATCTTCCAACACATGTCATTTTCTATGAATACAGGGATATTGCGATTAATAATGCCAAAGATTTGTCAGACAACAAAATAGGTGATAGGACAAATTTACTCACCAATTTCATTTTTTTAAAAACCATTATAAATAATATATACAATGCTTGTGGTGCAAATCATTTTACATATCAAGTTATTATGTCAGCAATCTACAGTCAAAAAAAGATTTTTCTGCCATGTCCTGTTTGAGTTATAAGCATTTTGACAATCAATCTCTTACTAGCTCCGGTCTCCCCTATCCTTAACAATCTTATATTAACTCTTTAAAAAAAAGAGTATGCTAGAGATAGAAATATGTGCAGAATTTTTTATTTTAAGTGAAGAAGAATTAGAAGCTTTGATCCATTGTACGATTTCTAAGGTCAAGTTGGCTGTTAGTTTTGCTCATATAATTTTGTTAGATTTACAAGTGAAAAGTGATAATAAAGATATATCTCTAATAAATTTATATGCTCTTAAGTGTCTATTATGTATTATTTCTAGGTGGCATATATTGTTAAAGAAATATTATTTTTTAATTAAAATGTAATGCTTAATAAATGTATGATAATTGTACGTCAGACAAAATTATAGCAAATAATCTAAATTATATAAATTTCTATTCATACTCAGAAATATTAAACAAAGATTGTTTATACATATGATACAATTATATTTATATATTTATATTTATGAATATAATTCATGCATTATACTTTCTCGTAATTATTTTTCATCTTATATCCAAACAATTTACATTCATTCGTACATAGCTTAATATAATAACAATAAAACAATCTCCTATAACAAGTTTGTGGAATTAAGTTTGATCGAAGAAAGGACTTGCAACAAGAAAATACTGTAAAGAAACAGTAACTATTAACACAGTCACGATGTCGATGTACCTGCTATTAGCAGCAATAATACCAATCATCATCCTTGAGATTTGGTACATGGGAATGTAAGTTACTTTACCATAATTGTACCTCTGTAAATAATTTCGTACTTCTTTTATTTATGTAACTGTCATGCATCATAATATAGCTTGCTGCAAGCTTATTCAAAACGAGACAATATAAAATCGATTTATTTCTTTGTTGGCTAAAATTTATGTCGACTTGATTCTTCAAGTGCGATTGTGTGTCTATTGTAATAATACAATGTGACACATCCTGCAGTTATTCTTGTCAGTCACTTGCAAGTCAGAGTGATTAGGAATTAATCATCATAAGCTAACTATGGCACATGATATAATTAAACAGAACTAAACACAGAAAAATATTTTATCAAGACATTGTTTGTTATTTTTATAAACAGCAATCTTATATTTCATCATAATTTATTAAACAGCAGTGGCGTAGTAAGAAAGATACGGTCCGCTCTCGGTTCCGTCTTAGCAAAGATATTAATTCAGCAGTACTTCCTCGTTACAAGCAAAAATTTGGATCCGAAGATTTGTTTGTAAATAAAGAAAATTATCTCCGCTTCTCAAGTAAAAGACAAAGAGGAGGAATTGAAGTCAAATTGTTAGCTTATATGGCCAATTCTTTTTTTTTTTTTGCTGTAGTAGGAATAAGTTTCTATTTGTAACACGTGACATTTTGTTAAAGGCAAGTATATAAACGCATTTTTAATGTTCTGAGCTCAATCGTTTATTTTTAACTCTGAGCTAATCTACGAGATTCATTATTAGCGTTCCTTTCATCGAATGCTGCCATAGTTTTCGGTAAGAATAAGAAAATTTTTTTTTACTATTAATGTGCTCTTTTCTTCTAGTTCTTCGCGTGAATTGTTTTAGACCGATATTCATAGTCGATTTTTATATTTGAGACTGTCTTAAGTACAGTCTTAAGATCTCGTAAACCAATCAGAGGGCTGTATTAGCATCTTAAGACATTAAGTGAGACGGTCTTAAAATAGGAATGGACTATGAATACCGCTCTTATTTAAAAAAATAGATTTATTAAATGTTTTCAGTTTAGTTAAGATTTAGACATTGTTGCTTATTTTTTACGTAATTTACAATAACGTATGTGGGAGCGAAGGGACAAAATAGTCTATTGACGGTTGCCATTATCAATAGTGTAGTAAGGAAGTCATAGGGAGGGAGAAGAGACCATCCCGGGCGCAATCTTTCTTTATTACGCCACTGCTAAACAGAGCGTTTTCCAATTTAAAAATACGAAAAGAACTTTAAACTTTAAACAGCTCTATAAATTAATCAGTTATTGTGAATGGTCGCGTTCAGCAGAACGTTTATTTTGCAACTATTGGCGGTTTTCGTCGTGCTGATTGGATTACTTTTACATTTAGAGCAGTAGTTTTATTTCTATGAAGAAAGCTAATTCTAACAGTTATAAAATAAGTTTTAAGTTGAACGTGGTCAGTGAGTTGGAATAGAAATGTGTAATTATAATAATTCATCAAAGTAATAAATTAAATCTCGATAAACTCGAATAAAAAATAATTACACAGCATCTTCATTTTGCAATATTCGGATTGAGAAATATGAAGAAAATTTTTTATTTAAATATAATTATTTGTAAGTATTTACAATTGATAAAGATGAATTGTGTAAAATGCGATTTAATACAAACTAATATAGATTTATAAAATTAATTTTACTAAATATATACGATTTAAACAAATTTATACATAAATAAAATAGAGTGAAGTGAAAATGGATATAAAACCGATAGAATAATAAAATATAAATAGTATGTAATAAAAATTAATGAAACATGTATTTGTAGTGTGTGTGTGTTTGTATTTACAATTAGTTAAAGAAAGCATAACTTTCTTTTCATGGTATTTGTAAGTGTAACATTATGCGTATAACATAATCGAATAATTACATAAGTATTAGAGACTTAGTAATAATTATATGTCGTAAACATCAAGAGATAAGATATTATGTCTTGTGTGTCATAAGTGTATCTGAATTATAAGCGCGTAAAAGAATATAATGTTCTGTGACTGCTATGAACGTAATAAGGTATAATATTAATATATGATATATATTATTTATTTTGCATATATTTTTTTTTTGGTTGCGATTTAAAAATAAATTTATTTAAATTTTTTGTATCTGAATAAGTTTTATCTCTTAAACATAATATGCATTTAATCATAAGAATTTTTATTTGCATATACATGTATTTACTTTTTTAATAGCTACTGCATCCAGCATTATATTTTTATTAATTTTTGTCATTGCTATTCTCTGTTTTGTTACTTTGTTTTTTAAGCTTTAATGCCATTGCTCTTTTTATGGCAAATGCAAACTGCTTAAGTAACGTCGCAAAATTAATAATTGTTAATTATAGAAATTAATGATAATTACATATAAATATCCAAGAATCTTATAAATTCTTTTTAGAATCCTTCAATCAATCTGAAGTCAACCTTCTTTCTCGATGTAATAATTTGTTATAATTCTGTAATTTTGAATATATATTTTTGTAATACAGTTTTTTTAGTACAAAATAAAAATTGTGATAACATTTTTAATTATTTAGAAGGTATTGTATTAGTCATTAATTATACAGAAACAAATACACAATTTTCTGTTAAAGGGAAGTTAGTTTTATAGTTAGCAAAAAATGTACATCGCGCGATCTTAAAGGACTTTAGATGATTTCAGGACAGTCTGTACATTTTGAAACTTTCTTACTATATATCTTATCACTTTAACTTTTAATACTATGACATTAAATCTATACACTATTTAATATCATGATTAATTGCATCAATGATAATAAACCAAAGCTTTGCTAAATCATCAATTATTTATATATACAGTTATGTACACACACACGCACACACACATACACCTATATATATATATATATATGTGTATGTATGTATATACACACATATAAACGTTACAGATGCTTAACTTGGACCATGAGGACCTCTGTGTTGATATATCTTATTATATTTGGACTTCTACCAGTAATTTTTCATTACTCTTATACTCTTCAAAAAAAGATACTTTTTTTAAATTTTGGTAAGTAATTAACTAACAAAAAAATAAATAATGTTACAAATTAGTAATTTTAATAACTCTTGTGAGTTTTATGAACTAAATTTTAAATAGATATGTGTATAATATTGAATTTAATTCATATTTTCTGATTTTAAAATGTGAAATTATAGTTTGTATATTAAAACAATATATCATTTCACACACACACAATCTATTTTAGTACATTGGCCACTTAAGGTAGAGTTTTCCAATCCAAAATTGGTTGGGCTGGAAGGCGCTAGAAATTTTTATTTACATACTGATCAGCAAGTAAAGATAGGTGCATGGTGAGTAATTGTACATCATCTTACGAAATTTATAACTTTCTAAAGTGCTTATTATAATATAATTTAATATAATAATACATATATTGTATTATATTAAACGGTAATTCTCTTTTGCAGGCAGATATTACCACGGTCTTTATTAAATAATTCTATTCCTGCGATAGATGAAGCTTATGAAGCAGTTTTAAATAATGCTAAACTACCTGTATTTCTGTACATGCACGGAAACAGTGGTAATAGAGCAAGTTCGCATAGACTCGAACTTTATAAGCTTTTCCAAGATCTAGATTATCATGTTATATGTTTTGATTACAGAAGTAAGTATCGAAAATTTGCAATTACTTTTAGAATAATTGATAAAAGTATTGTTGTGTACTGTTTATGTTTTACATTTAAAAAGAAAATTTTACTCAAGTTCTCTCATCGATTTAGACTATGGCGATAGCGATGTAGTAGAGCTCTCCGAAGAAGGTGTAGTTAGGGATAGTAAATATGTTCTTGAATGGGTGATAAAAAAAGTTAATGGTTCAGCTCCGATTTTTGTTTGGGGTCATTCTTTAGGAACTGGGTAATTTTTAAATAATCTTTTACAATACAAATTGAAATAGCTTATAATTATAACTTTTTATTTGATATTAGAGTTTCGACGCATGTATTAGCTCTGCTAGCAGCTGAAAATATACAACCAACAGGATTATTTCTGGAAGCACCATTCAATAACATACAAGATGAATTAACAGAGCATCCATTTGCACAGGTATATCTCAATTATTATCTATTCAGATATAAATTGTACTGTTTCCAATAAATGTAAATTAATTTTTACGCGTTTTATACAGATATTCAAACACTTACCATGGTTCCATTGGATGGCTGTTGAGCCATTTTATAAGAATAATTTACGATTTGAGTCTGATAAACATATTACTAAGATTGATTGTCCTATTATGATATTACATGCTGAAGATGACGGTGTAATTCCAGTTTTCTTAGCAGAAAAGGTATGATTATAATACATACAGACTTTTACTGTACAATTATATAGACTAGATTTGTCCAAAATTTAGTTAAACGCTCCTTTTTCTTCATCGTCTCGTTAAGCGAGATAGAGAGAAAACAAAAGGAATAAGATGCTACAGTTCTGCCCAATTATAAGTTACTTTAACTGCTCCACCCTCGATCCCTTTTTATTTTCTATCTGGCCCAAAAACGAGACGGCGGAGAGATGAGAATGTTTAACTCGCGAGCTAAAGGACAAGCCTGGTATAGTTGTTAGAAAATTAATATCACAAATGAATAGAAATTAATACAAATGATTTCATGTTTCAGCTTTATCAAGCAGCATTAGATAGTTTTGGAAATAATACAAATCGTATCCAGATGATAAAAATAGATTCATCCTATGGGCTTGGACATAAATATATTTGTAGATACAAAGAATTATCTGGTATAATTAAGTAAGTTATTAACATATTTCTAAAATAAATGCAATTTATTTTTCTCTATTACGAAAATTAACATTGGGATCTGTAGAACTATGTCATTATTATGCTTAATATTTATATTATAATGTTTATTATACTTTCAGGACATTTGTCGTCAAAGCACACGGAAATCTGACTGAATAATTGTATTTAGATTAGAAAATTTACACTGTAAATTATTTCGTAAATTATGATATAATATAAATTATATCATAAAAAATCCGTAGTCAAGGATTATTTTATTTACACATAAAAAGTAATACGTTTATAGGATTAGAATTCTAGTAAAAGATAAAATATTTGAAGAATACACATTTTTAATATTCTTATGATTTTTCTTTTGGTTCTTAAAAAATTCTTTGCGATAAAAATTTTGTGTTCTTCAAATATTATATTTATTGAAAATTTAATATTTTTAATGTCCTATAATTGTATGTACAATGTGAGAGAAACTATGACATCAAACGCTTAAATTGTGCATTCCATTTTTTATGTATAAAGTTTATTTAAATTTATCAAATGTAAAATTTATTTATATAGTATATATAAACTTTTAAATGTGGTATTGTACGAAATAATACATTTGTCTCATATATTCACAGTCTCTTATGTCATGAAGAAATTGTACAAAAATATTATGAAAAAATTGTCTGTTAAATAAATGGAAATACATTCATAGTATTATAAGTGAATATGTTATTGTAATATCTCAATATTAAGGGGATTATTTATATTAATTCAATTAAGGAGATGATCGATATCGAGAGTACAGATTTTGTAAATTCTAAATTAAAAAAGTCAATAATAGTGACAACTTTAAAGATGTATTAGACATGCAGTCTCTGCAAAATTAAATTTGGAAGTATGATTAATATTTACATTTCAAATAAATTATATTATACATATAAAAGTTGTGTGAATAAGACTATATTTCTGTTTAATAACACATTTTTGTAGTTTATTTTATTATTTTTATTGTTAAAAATTAAAATTAAAATTTCAAATTGGAGATTAAGTAATATCGATCAGTTAAAATAAAACGGATTGCTATATTATTATTAGTTCTCTTATTGCGTTTATATTTTGTAACTCTGACTGTCATTGCAAATAAAAAAAGGTTAAGTATAAGTACGAATCTCCTTATATTTCCTGAGAAATAAATGTATACCTATCATGTTTCATTTCTATTTTATTTTCTGTTTTAAATATAATGTATATTGTGTAGGTCTGTTATTTTTCAAAGGTTCTGAACTTATTGCATCAGTGTACACCAGTTCAGAACTTACAGTGGAAAAAGAACAGACCTTATGCAATAAAGTAGAAAAAGAGAAAAGGTTACAACAGAGAGAAGAGGTGAGATGGAATATCAATGCCTTGATTGGTTACATACCTCGCTCGCGCATGTGCAGTTCATTTTTATCCACGCTGACATCAAAGATGCCGATAGAGATGGCTTCTGCACACTGGACGCGGAAACGCTTGCCGCACGGCAAAATGCAACGCGATAACCAATGAACATGTAGGGAGCTGTAAACTTATTGGCTACCGCGTCGTATTTTGCCGCGCGGTAAGCGTTTCCGCGTCCAGTGTGCAGAAGCCAAGAGTTGCACTACTGTATATAGTATACTGTGCCAAAACCTGTATCCGCGAAATACTACCGCGCACTACTGTCCCCTGACAAAGTGGATGTAAACTACATAGCAATATCTACTTTTCTGAGGGTACACATACGTCCACTTTTCAAGGCTGCAGATGATAAATCGATATTTTGGTCGGTAAATCGTGCTACATTCACAAACTGTGGATCAGAAATATTCATCTCTGCAATCTTACATGCGCGTGATGTTCATTTCGCTTAAAAGTATTAACATTAAGGTTATATTACCCATTTTTATGAATATGTTAATATTTATATTTTAAATGAACTATATGAAAGTTGTATTTCAAAAATTTTATTTATTTTCTTGATCCCAGACAGCGAAATGCAGTGTATTTGCTAACATGTTGCCGAAAACGTTGCATCAACCAATTTCGACAAACTCAGGACAAGGTGAAATAACATTACGTCTGTCGCGTTGAACTAAATAGAATTCGAATTCTCTCTTGCGATAGCAAATTGATGGGAATATGTCGGCATGAATATTCTGGACAGTTAACTCGTGTTGTCATATTGTCAGCATTTTGTTAGCAACGAGCTGCAATTAAAAAACTTCACAGCTTAAAGATATATTTGCAACAACGGACAGAAATCATTATATATATTCTGTTGCTGTCATGTTTTCATCATGATGCACTCAAGATGAAACGATTAATTATTCGTTACTAACAGATTGCTGTCATGTTGCCAACGTGAGTTCAACATAACGTGTAAACTACCATTTCTTACAGTTTGCTCTAGAAATTTCAACAACTGATTACATATATAAGCAGTTATGTTGTTGTATTCATAATGTATCTTATTTTGATATTGTTAGAAAATGTACAGCAAATATATAACAACATATGCAATGCATTATAGTTTGCACAATATGCTATATCACGCTTGGCTATCTGAGATGATATCGTGTACACGGAGAGAAATCTGTTACGATTTTGGCACGGACAGCCTATACTACTATCGCGTGGCATATTTCAATTATAGCCTTTTCGATTGGGAAAAAATTAGTGCGCAACAGTGCGCACTCGGGTTCACACCAACACTGGACGAGTTCCATGGGTTGCACTGATTAGTGCAAGTTCAAAAGAACACGCCAAGATTTTCAGTGCTAAAGCTGAAATTTCGAGTTGTAAGATTGTAAGGACTTGACTAAAATGCAGAAAGAACGCAGAAAAATAACTTCGACAGCTCATATTCATAACTTTAAGTAATTTCGGCTTTTTGTATGTACTATTTACTACTAATGCGAGTTGTGATTGGCCACTGCTTTTCCGTCAAGGTGAGCGCGCCCTAAGGGTGAAATCACACGGTGCGGAAAAAGACTGCGGAATAGAGAATGCGTCATTGAAGCAACCAATCAGCGCTATTCAGCGCTACACGAAATAGCGCTGATTGATTGGCTGCGTTCAGCAGACTCAACAGTTTTGCAACCGTTTTATGATTGTCTGCTGAGATAGGACCATTCTTCTAGATCTAAAAGTATGATCCAATTAGCGCGAAGGAAACTTACAACAGTTGCAAAACAAACGTTCTGCTGAACGCACCCATTGCTTCAATGATCTGATGAGTCTTTTTCCGCACCGTGTGATTTCACCCTAAAAATTTCTCGGCGTTACCCCGGATCTACAATAGAGTTTTAAACTTTAAGCCATAAGAAATGGACGAATCATAGTCGATTATTCTCCTCGAATTCGACTGTAATTGGTTAATTTCTTACGGCTTAAGGCTTAAAACACCTATTGTAGATCCGGACTTACGGAGCAGCACGTTGTCGATCGAGACCATTGAGATTACCTATTGCGTTTGACCTCGCTAGACCTCGCTAGACCTCGCTAGACCTCGCTAGACCTCGCTAGACCTCGCTAGACCTCGCTAGACCTCGCAGTCACCCGAGAGTGTCAAAAGCGCACGTCAGCGCACGTCGATCGCAGCTCGATCCCGTGGATCGAGATTCCGCCACTTGCCTTGCCGGCGCGTGGCATCGCGACTCAGACGGCAGGGGTACACAACACAACCATGAACCAACGCTGACCAACGCTGTGGCGCGGTTGGACGAGGTGCGACGGAACGAGACGAGAGGAGAGGAGAGGAGAGTCACCGAGTGCATTGAGTTTGAGTATACTATCGTTGATCATCGTTGATCGTAACCGAGGGAAGACAGTTAAAACCGTTGTTGGCGAACTCCCTGTCTTTTCTACCGTTTGAGTTGTTAAAGCGTGTATCTAACCTAATCCGTGGCTCGATAGCGTCCTTATTGGAATTTTTAGAGCAGAGTTTCGTTTGAATGTAAAGGTCCGGGCACAGATCGCGGAATTGTTATGCCAAGCTGCGGTAAGCGAAGGTGTACACGCGTTCCCTAGACTGGTGAGTGGTTTGAGTGAGTACGGAGTCTTAATTCCTGTCGCGGGCCGTTCCGCGGGACTCCTTTCGTCCGTCGTGTTATGCCTACGACGTCAAGTCAATGAATGTCAAGCTCTCTGTTCCGCGACTCTCCCCAGGATCGGTGTGTGCTGTGAGCCAGACGCCACGATAATCCCAGCGACGAAATAATAATCGCCTCGTTGCACCCCTGTCCCTGACGTATTGCGCGTCCCCTGGTGTTCCATTGACAATCGTAAAGTAAAGGATGTTTACATTTTTATACGTGTATAATCGTATGATCAATTGGGATGCCAATGAATATTCTCTGCTGGTACTGTTTGCGTTAATTGTGGAACTTTTTGTTGTTTTGTTAGTGTATAAGGAAGTCTCTAAGCGATAAAGGCAACAGAGTCGGAAATGGATCCTGCAACGGTGATAGCTCTTTGCAAGGAGAATATCCAGCCGTTAAGATATGGACGGAATGCCACTCAATTGGGAACTGCATTGAGGGCACAGGAGGATACAGATGCACAGCAGTTGTTGCTACAGGAGAAGCAGTGAGTATTCTAAACCTGTAGATTTAAAGACGCTTGCATATAATAGCCAATTCTATTATAAATTAACATAGAAAATATAATAATGGCTGCGTTTGGCAAAAACACAGCTTTGCAATTATTGTAAGATTCTTTAATTTAATAATTGGTTTATACATTTACATCCATAGCGAAGAACTAAGGACAAAATTAATCGCATTAAGGAAACTGCTTTTTTTGTTGAACACAACTATTTTATAAAGTTGTTAAAAATATAATATATTTTTATTTAGAATGTATGAGGATGCAATTAAGAATTACGAAGGAGATGATCCGTTAGAGAATTGGTACGAGTACATTTTGTGGGTGGAACAGAGTTATCCGAAAAGTGGACATGAATCCCATATTGGGAGACTTTTGCAACAATGTTTAGCGATATTTGAAAAGGATGTAAAATATCATCAAGATCGCAGATACATACGTCTGTGGATTAATTATGTGAGTAATATCTTGTAATCATGTTATAAGTATTATAATAAGGCTTGATTTTTAGATAAGTATGCAAAAGAATCCTTTGGAGTTATACCAGCTGTTGCACAGCAGTGGTATCGGGACTAGAGTAGCAGACATATACAGAGCTTGGGCTTTTGAATTGGAACAAATTGAGGACGACAAACGCGCGGATGAAGTTTACTTAATGGGACTATCTGTTCATGCAGAACCATTCGAGGAATTAAGCCATGCTCATCAGTATGAATTATTTCTTTTCACATAATAAAATATATCAAATAAAAATTATTTATATGTGATAAAATTAGACAATGGCATCTTTTCACAGAAATTTTCAATTTGCTGTGGCGCGCAAAACGCTTGGACGTATCGAAGAAAGAAACGATGTTTCTTTGTTCGAACAACGTCAGGCTTTCAGTTCATTACGAGCGATAAGAGCTGGTAAAAGAGTTGGTAGCATACGAACAGGTCATCGTGTACGTGAATATTATCCAGGGATTGTGCCCCAAATCTCATCTTCTATACAGAACACAAAACCCAATTCTAAAATACAAATATATCAAGTAAGATATTTGTATAATAGCAGTTGTTAATATATTATAATTTATCGTATTTTTAAAATAATTTGTAATGAAATGTTAACTTATAACCTAGGATGATATACCTGGAGAAATGAAAAGTTCAAGCATATTAGATCACGTATCTATAGAGGATATAGTACATAAAGAAAACACCATCAAGCCTGGACCATGGAATAGTGGAAACAAGAGAGGTCCATTAATAGCTCCTACTGTAAAAGCGGGTTTTAAGAGTAAGAACAATGATAAGATATGTCAAATTAAAACGGCAAGTTATTGTAGGAAAGCAATGTGTGAAGAGAATTTCCTTATTCATTTTCAGTTCACGAGGACCAGAATGATGACAGTAATATGGAGAAAATTAAATTATTTCCAAATCACGTACGTTTTTTTGATGGTAGTAAATGTCATGACTGTTTAAGAGTACCGGTATATGTAGCAGAGCCAATAGATCCAAATACTGTACAAAAGCCACATTATCCCAAAGAATTAGTTTATGCTAATAATGTTGATCGTAGTATGGAAGAAATTAGAGCACAACTTTATTTGGAAAGGTATCATTCTTTTATAAGATACAATAAGAAAATTATTTGATACAATTAATTATATTTTAATTAATTATATAATACAATATTTCACACAGAAGAGTGCAGTTTTTGGGAAATAAACATGAAATGTCGATGATTTGTTTGCGTGAAACCGATGGAGAATCCCAATCCCAGCTTAACAATTACGAAAACATATATCATGTACAAGAAGTAGAAGAGCAGAAGCTCAATCAGCAAAGAAGAGAAGCTGAAATCAATCAGCAGAGACTCCAAGTCGAACAAGAGTTGCAAAGGCAGCAATACGAGAACCAGGTCGAGAATCAGGTTTTAGAGACTCAACGACAAGAAGTTGAACAAAGATTAGAGACCGAGAGAATTCAAGTTGAGAGACTTGAAGCTCAACGAAATGGTCGACCGTTACAATCGACAAACTTTATGCACCAGCATCACACTTCGTCTTTGACTGTTGATACTGAGGAACATCTGCTTGGGCAGAGCCTCACTGTAAACACGAAGGAAGCTCTTTCGGTTGTGCAAGGTTTGTGGCAATCTCCAGATGCAGCCGCTAATGCTTCGCGCTTTCGTAGTCCTCCCGTTGCATCCAGAATGGTAGATTCGAGGAATAAGTTGCCGTTTGATATACACATGGATAGCTCTATGACACAACATGCGATGTCCAGTAATAAGCATCATCAAGGATACAATGTGCAGGTTTATAACGATCAAGAGAATCATCAAAGTTATCATACGCAGCATCATAGTTATTCTGGTCAGGATCAGCACGTTGTATATGGGAATCACAGTTTGCAAAATAGTTATCATTATCAGATGCAGGTATAGATAAAATTTATAAAGTATTCATATTGTTTTTATATTAAATATTTTATATAAACGTGAGTCAATAGGTAATCTTAACCCTAGCTCGCCATTGTTATTTTTGGTTTCCTTTCGGACCACACCAGGATCTGTGGGAACTTTGGACCCTGCAACTTTGTCACACTAAATGCATATTTTTTTAGCTCAAAATGTGTAAAATTTATACCTCAAAGTCAAACAAAAATAAATAATTATAAATCAAATAAATAATATTTGATTTTCAATTAATTACAATAATTCAAAAAATTTTTATTGGAAAAATCGCAAAAAATTACTACTTTAGAGTTAAAAAATTCTCAAATTTTTAAATTTAACAGTAGTAAAAAGAATGGGCTATGAGCCAGTTTTATAAGTTTGTTTATTGTTTTGCATTGAAAATGACCCGATCGGTGTCGAAACGTTTGCATGTATGTAAGAAAGTTTATTAAATATTCTTTATGTTATAACTGGCTCATAGCCCATTCTTTTTACTACTGATTTATTCTGATTGAGCCATATAGATAATTTATTTTAAATTTTAAGCAATAAAACGTGACGTGTTTTTTAGTTGACCCTTTGGACTAACAAAAAGAAATAGTATGCTCAAAAAATATCAATCGCTCAAAAAAAAGTATAATTGTTTGAACTATTGAAAATCGACATTTTAAAAAAATCTACACAATATTTTACAACTGAAAAATAAAATTTTCTTATTTGAACAATATAAAATGGTAGATAAAGGATTGTAAATGTATAAATATTATTATAATATATACAATTAATGTATATTAGTATATATAATAATATTATTATAGTATATTAAATTTACAATTTTTCAGCACATTAACATTTTTCTAATGTGATGCCTGATTGTGCATCAAATTATTAAGAATTGCTTGTCAATTTAATTTAATTCGTGATATTATTACAGTAGTTTAATTGCGTTTATAAGTCCGGAAAA
>NW_017256136.1:73214-83085 GCF_001594055.1 Mycetomoellerius zeteki
CCCACTGATCCGCGGCGCGCCTGTTAGGACATCCCCACTCCCAGCGGCCCGCGCGCCGTGCGATCGGTGGGTTGTGCATTCGGTAGCAGTAAGCCGGCCGGACGCTCTTATTTGCTTATCTTTAAACCTTAATATCTCCTTAACTATTGCTGACACCGCAAAATAGGACTTTTCGACTCAGTGTAGTCTGTTCTACTCACGCACGAAATATTTTGCGGTTTTTGTCAGACACCCTGTATATAATTAAGTTTATTAGAATTTAGTTTAGGATGATGCAACACTCGGTTTAAAGCAATACATCCGCCCAGGCCGAACGATCTCAAGACTGAGAAAGGCCATAAAATTTCTACTATTTATTGTATTGATAAAATTTCTACTATTTATATACTGAAATAATTCTTTTTAATTCTACATTTTCATGTATTTACTTTTATACTATCCGAAACGCAATAAACGTATATTTAATATAAAAAATAAAGAGTTATCCAGAACGCTGAAAACTTACGAACTAGCCACTTGCGGATTTCAAATATCCTCTTTGAACTTTTATGCATTCTCACATTGAGAACAATGCAAAAGAAATTATCCTTGCAGGCTTATCATATCTATGTGAATAGTTCAAGTTTTTTTTTGAACCTCAATCCAGATCTTTAAATTATATTATAAAGTTATAGCAATGTAAAAAATCACATAGGGTACGTTATACCCTATAGTGGCGAGCTAGAGTTAATTTTAATCACTTTGATTATTAAGAGCAAAATTAAGGTTGATATTGATGAACCTATTGTATAAATACAACCTGTTGCTTTTGTTTTGTATATACATTTATATTTAACAAGAGCCTAAAATAATAAAAATAAAATGTTTCCATTTGAAAAGGATCTAACATAATGTACATTTTTTTTATTACAGCAGCATCATGATCAAGTGCAGCAATCACATTCTCGGCAGCACCATCCCCAACATCAACATCATCATCAGCAGTTGATTCCATCGCATCAGCAAATGCATGCTGTGCATCATCAGTCTCTTCCTCATCCGCAGCATTTACAATCGCCTCATAACCAAATGCCGCATCATCAACCGCACATTCATCATCATCAATCTTCGCACAGTCATCATCACCAGTCTCCGCACAATCATCACCATCAATCTCCACATAATCATCATCAGTCTCCACTCAATCATCATCAATCATCGCATAATCATCATCATCAGTCTCCGCACAATCAACATATTTTACATTCTCAGCAACCGCAACACGTGCAGCAACACATGCAACATATGCAGCATCCCATTTATGGTAATATGTTACCCAATGATATTGGCTATCAACAATATCCAATGGAAGCACCTATGTTGCCTCAGCAAAATATAGAACCACAAAAACAGTTACATTTCTCTCCTTATACCGATCCTGAAATTGAAACGAGCAAACCATACAGAATGCCATCTGAGTTACCATACATTAAATCGCCTGGGATGAATCGTAAAGATATTAAATATCTTGAAAGCGCGGAAGACAAAGAGAATGCTATCGTTGTGGATTATAATGGTTCGCTAGAAGAAAATATGATACCTAAACCGGACGAGAATAATCTTTATATTGATGAAAGCTTGGGTATAACTCCTCTCTCAGCTGCTAATGAGACATGTTTTACAGAAGCCTTTAATGCACCATTAACAAGCTCTACACCAATGATTAATCATTTTAAACCATTATACAAAATAAAAGATGATTCACAATTTTCAAGTCAGAATACTATATCTCAACCGTATGTATTAATCAGTTTTTGATTTGTCGGAAATATATGATGAAACATTTAAGTTTTATTTATGTTAAATAGAGTTGCAGAAGTACCTAATACCGAAGGTGATGATAAATTAAGCGTGATATTAGAATCTACACGAGAATATGTATCAAGTAGTTCAGGGAGTAGTAATTACACCAAAACAACTGGATTAACCTTTGCATTAACGAGAGAAGATATGATTCCTTTTAAAGAACAACCTGTGAATACAAGTATGTATCAGAAATTTCGTTAATAATTAATATAATCTATTTCTATATCGTAATTGTATATATTTAAGAGATTCAGATCAGTATTTACATGTCGATTTTTACATTTATTAAGACCTTAAATAGAGTCTTAAGATGTCATGAATTAATTACAGAGTCGTTTTAGCAGATTATAATTAAATAATAATAAAATTACAATTATAATTATATTACAATTATAATAATAATAATAAATTAAACAATTATAATTAAATAAATAGTTAAAAATATTTTGCACAAGCTTTTCATTTAATTGAAAAATATGAAAATGTTTTAACTTTATAATTCTACATAAAGTTGTAGAAGAGGAGTCAAACGAATCTCTATTATCTGTGAATCAATCTTATGAACAAAAGCAGCATGCACAAATCCAGGCGGTGCATGCTCAAAGTCCGCGTACAGTACAACGGCACGTTGATCAAATTACATCCGAAATAAAGAATAATTGCGATCTAAGAAAATCCATAAATTTAAAACTTAATGAAGAGGATAATTCAGAAAAAGTTGGCACCATGGAGTGCGAGGAGCATGAACCTATGGAACAAATGGAGGAAGAGTGTTTCGAGCTTCCATCGAAAGATATAAATCCATTTGATAAAAACTTAATAGCTGGCCTATTGAAAAAAATTAAGTTTCCGCAACCTCATCATGCAGATGGATACAAAAGAATAGATACCAATCTAAATAAGCTTGTGCCTTCTACCATGATTACGCTCGGTTAGTGTTCAATTTACATGGATTCAGATTTATACCGTATTATAAGATATATTTACAAGCTTTTATTTTTTTATACTAATCTATATTTTACGCTCTCTATTGTGCAGACACTGAAGCGTATGATTTGGAAAAGTGCCTTGGGAAAGGAATGTATGGAACAGTTTATAAAGCAGTTAATTTGCAAACAGGTGAGACTGTTGCTCTTAAGACGCAAAGACCTGCTTGGGTTTGGGAATACTATATCGTACGAGAAATAAAAACACGTCTTACAAATCCACATATGGTATAGTATAGCACAAATATTATTAAATAAAAACTATGATTTTTACTATCAGCAAATCAATTCTGTTTCCATAATATTGTAATATATTCTTTTTCAGTTACGCGGTTTTATGGATGTAACGATGGCATATGTGGCTAATAATGGAAGTGTACTAGTTTCAGAATATTCTAAATTCGGAACGTTATTAGAAGTGACAAATCAGATAAAACTTGCCACTGGCAAGCCTTTGATGGAAACTTTAACTATTTTCTTCACAATTGAAATGCTTCAAATCGTGGAGTATTTACATAAATGCCAAATAATACATGGGGACATAAAGCCAGATAATTTTTTATTAATGCGACTGTTAGTATTATTTTTTTCTAGTAACTTTTTCTATTCGATAAATAATAATCATTGATTATTTAATAATACTAATATATATATATATATATAATACTAATAATGTTGTATGTAATTTTTTTTAATGTTAATTTTAAATAAGATATGTTACAGTTAAGAACATTTTTATTAATGATCATTTTCAAAAATTTGTTTCACAATAATAATTGACAATAATTGCACTGTCATTCTTAAAGAAAAGGAATTTCCTACCCAAAAATTAGTAATATAAATTTTATAAGAATAGAGATTGATTAATCAATCAAATTTGTAAATCGATAACTACATAGTTTATTCTTTCTAATTACACATTAGATTATGAATATCTCTATAATCGCTCTATAATCATCAACAGACCTACGCAAGATGTAAGGCCAACTATACAATTGATAGATTTCGGATGTAGCATAGACATGAAATTGTTGCCAGAAAATACAACGTTTATGCAAGTTATAAAAACGGAAGATTTTACTTGTATTGAAATGCAAACTGGAAGACCATGGACATATCAGACTGATTTATATTGTCTAGCGGCAACCAGTCATTGTTTACTGTTTGGCAATTATATGAAAGTATCAAATGTGGGCGGCCGTTGGTTTATTGCCTCGAAATTACCAAGGTATACAAACAATAAACATATGATTAATCCAAAAGGGATCTATATTTATGTGAAAAAACATTAATGCTGTATATCTTTTCTGTATTACAGATATGCTAAGAGAGCTGCGTGGGAACAATTTTTCACGGAACTGTTAAATATCGAGTCATGTGAAAAAATGCCCGATTTAGCAAAATTAAGAAATATGATGGAGGAGACACTGGCGCAAATGCCAGAGGCGCAAGCGAAATTTCGAACTTTCGTCAACATCCTTAACAAACGATAACGCTTGCTATATTTGATGATATGTCCCACATATTGTGTGTACATATTCAGCAAAGAACCACCGTGTAATAAGGAAACATTAATGTTATTGTGCTATTTATTATAAAAAAAAAGTTAATACTACAGTGAGATAAAACTATATGTATCTACACAGTTATAATACATGAAAATGCACTTTACGGCCTGCTTCGTGGTGGCTTTATTGATATTCGTTGCTTGCACATAATCAACATTATTAGGACCACTGTGCAACGACTAAAACCTATCCAAAAATTGTTTCAGAAATGTATGAAATATGTGAAGATTTATACGGTAGAGATTTTGGAAATGTACTTGTTATCTTTTAAACAACGTATGCGCTCGCTACGCAAGTTACGAAGAAGTGGTTGTACAATATAATCAAGAAAAAAGTCTCAGAAAAATTTAAATCTGTAAAAATGAATAGTACAATATGCATGTGATACACTATGTATTCAATTTGCAAGATGGTATGCAGAAGCGCTATGTATTCAATTTGCAAGATGGTATGCAGAAGCGCATGCATACTGAGTACTTGAGTACCTTGTATAGATAATTAATAGTGTAGTATGGGTGCGTTCTTCCGAATTACGCACAAAGCGCATGATGCATCATTTGTCCTTGTTCATCGAAGAATAAAAAAGGATAAAATGTTACCTCATGAGCTTCATGCGTAATTCGGAACGCTAAATGTAATCATTGTATATTTAAAATAGATTTTGGCTTTAAGTCATTTGATTCTATTGTCAACGGATTCTCTCATTTTGTTTTTTAATATTTTTCGAAATGTACGAAAATATACCGTATCAATAATGTTAACTGAGATTATTTCAAACATTCTCCCCAAATAATATTACTTATGCAGAGCAATGAAATAATTTTTTTGCAAAATGGCATATGTATATTATACATATAACGATGCAATTTTAATTTGAATATGTGCAGGCTTATTTTCGCGAGTGTCCACTAAACAGGCCTTTTATGTAGTATACGTTTAAGTTAAGACTTCCTAAATATATGCGTATGTATATGACACAATCGATGAAAGTGTCGAGGTTGCGTTTCGATCTTAGATTTTATAAAGATACACAAGAACTTTTGGTTGTCTCTTAAAATATTAATATTATAAATTTAAACAATTTACTAATATTAATATTAAATTACATATAATATTGGTATTGATTATAATTAAATAAAATATTAATAAAAATTATCAATATTATATAGTACTAAATTATATAAACATACACATCGGGACCAGTGTATGTGTACGTTTAAATGTTTAAATAAATCGTAATCGACAACCTATTGTTCTTGTTTAAAAATTTATGAGACTATGCCTTACCTTATTTTAACAGTGTAACGTAAAGAAAAAAAGAATAATATGTTCAGATAAAAGCTCGTACACAAAGCTTTAAGATTAAAAACAGTTAAGACATACATGTATTAAAATTGATACAAAGATGCGTGCGTGAGTGAGTGCGTGCGTGTGCGTGTGCGTGTGCGTGTGCGTGCATATAAGGGTGTCCCGAAATTTTTTGCCAAGCGCTCTTGTGTATATACAGCGGACTAAACTGAGTCGAAAAGTCTTCTATCATTTTGTAATTTTCGCAATAATTCGCAAGATACATATTAATTACTAAAAATCGCTGAATATTGATTTTCAATAATTTTTTAATTAAATACTATCAACTTTACAGAAAAATAGCAAGAGACAAGAATTGTTTATTTTCTTCTCATAAAGTTCTGAGAATTTTTTCAGAATTTTTTATTATCCCAGATAACAAAACGTTCATTGGCATAAGAAAAAAAATAGGTTCTTAGCACAAGTTTCTCTTCATTTGCCATCATGTTGCTATCATCAGGGCAATAATAATTTTGTTTAGGGCAACCTAGAGGCATTATGCGAACAACGGTTGTTTGCGCAAACGAATGGAAATGCTGTATCGTATAGCAAACTTATTGCCGTAAATGTTGCTACAATCTGTTGGAAATCGTTTTCATGAAAAATTTAGTCCACATTTCTGTCAATTGAATGGAAATGGAGCGTCGTCGAACAGTATACACTAGAAGGATGTATCGAGTTAAATTTCTCAATTTTTAAAAATGAAATGGAATAGAATAAAAGACGCAGCATTAAAAGATTTTTCAACTGTGTTCTAATGAAATAATTTTTTGAAATGAGCCCCGAGGGCTCTAAGATGACAGCATAATACTTTTTTTTTTTTAATGTTTACCGAGTAAGACCCAATTTCACAACTCACGGTTAACTCTTAACCGAGATTGAACCTCGGTTAAGAGTTAACCATGAGTTGTGAAACTGAGCCTAAATGATATCTCCTGATACTTTAAATAGTTTAAATGTTATCACGCTTGTTACGTTTACCGAGAACTTCGATCACGTTTTGTTCACATTTGGAGAGTTCGATAACGCTTGTTCAGTTAAAAATGTTAAAATGCCGCCAGATTACTGGCAACTTATGGGAGTAAGATTTTAGGCGGAAACTGTTTCCGTCATGTTGCCTTGTGATTTCTAACAACTTATTGCACGATCGGTTTATAAGAGGCCAACTGTTGCCATCAAGTTGCTCATAAGAGTTAGTGGCAATAAAAGTAATATAATAGACAAAATCAGAAGCCACTTTCTTAAGCAGTTTCTCAAGCAAATTGACAGCAACCTGCGGGCAACTTGCTATCTGGGACCGTATTTTCTCATGTTGGTAAAAATAGTTGTCAATAAGAAAATGCGGTATTAAAAAGTTGATAAAAAATTCTAAAAAAATTCTTAGAGCTCTATGAGAAGAAAATAAACAATTTTTATCTCTTGCTGTTTTTCTGTAAAGTTGACAGTATTTGAGTAAAAAATTATTGAAGACCAATATTCGGTAATTTTTAGTAATTAGATAATATCTCGTTAACCATTGCAAAAATTGCAAAATAATGGAGGACTTTTCGACTCAGTTTAGTCCGCTCTATTTACATAAAAGCGCTTGGCAAAAAATTGCGGCATACTCTGAATAGAGGGAAGGCCCCTATTATGAAATACCGAGTTCATTTTGGATAAATGTTAGAAGTCTACAGGCAGAATTTAAAAAATAATAGGTCATTTTGAAGGGAATTTAATAAGCTTTAAGATAATGTTATGTAAAGTTTAATTCAAATTCTATTTCTTTTTTAAATTAAAGAAATGTTAAAAGTGAGCAAATTGCAAAATCAAAATTGTGCTCCTAATATGAGATGCCCCGAGAAATCGATAATAAAACGCAAAGTATATCAGTAATGCAATTAAAAAACTTTATTTAATGTTTCTAAAATACAATCAAACAGCCAGTGTGCACGCAAAATGAGCATGCGATGCATAGTGTCCAGAAGTCGTCTTCAGGTAATTGGAATCAAGTATCGCAGAAATAGGCACTCGATGTTCATTCCGGTTGTCCTTTTTATTATTGTACAATAACATTTATACTTTAGCAACGATTTTCACTATGACATGGAGCATAGGTCATTTCATATTAGAAATACCCTGGATATCTCATATTACGATTTCCATGCCTTATGGTTTTACGATCATCAAATCTAACTTTAACTTAGATTAAGCAATTCAATATGTCCCGTATTTTTCTATTAGTATGATCTTACTCTATCACTACTTGAAGACTGCATTGCCAAATAATGACTTATTAATAATAAACAAGATTTAAAGACTCATCTCAATGAAACTTGAAGATATCTCCAAATTCTAAAATCTTTTTTTTACAACGACTACAGGCATGATCTAATAATGAATTTTCCATTAAATAGTTTTCAATCCAAGAGCAATAAATCATGGTGGAACCAATAGATAGCGTTTATTAGCAGAAACGTTTAGCAGAAACGCCGCTATCTCATATTAGACACCTATCTTATAATAGGGGGCTTTCCCTCTATAATACTCTATACATACATATATACATTTATATATTAAAATTAAGTAAAAAGGCTCAATAAATTAAATAATATAACAAAGAAGGGCTACGAGCCTAAAACAAATCATTTAATATAAATTTTGACTTACATAAGAAAATGAACAATAATATAAAACAATAATAAGATTGAAAGACCGCTAATGTTAACTACAATACTTTAAATTAAGAAGCGCCGTAACGGTTAGAACGTTAAGATGTTGGACTATTGTAAATTCATTTAAATGAATTAATTTCAGAAATTATAATTGTCTCGGTGGTCTAAAGGCTTAGAACGCTCGCACGGAATGCAAGAGATCCGGGTTCGACTCCCGGCCGAGGCATTATTTTTCGCAATAAGTTTCAGTTTTTAAGTTGGGAAATTTGGAAGGATTATTAATATTTTCAGATTTGATTGCGTTGAAAGTCTGACAACCATATCGGCACGCAATTATAATTTCTGAAATTAATTCATTTAAATGAATTTATAATAGTTCAACATCTTAACGTTCTGACCGTTATGGCGCTTCTTAATTTAAAGTATTGTAATAATATAAAAAACATATGTTTCAACCAATATCAGGTCTCAATGTTGACAAAAAATAAGTACTGTAATATAAAAATTAGAAATTGTAATATTCGTTAACATAATTAATAAATCCTATCTCAAGCTGTTCAACAAAAACATAATCTAAGCCAATTAGATAAATAAGATTCGTAAAAGCGTCGAATATATGTCATCTTGTAAAATATCTTCCTGTGGTCGTTGAGATCTATTAAATATTTAATATTACAAATATTTAATATTACATGGTGGAAGTAATAAGGTGTGCTGGTGCGCAGACATTTTTTGCTGGCCAATTTCAGAGCATGACTCAACCTCGCCATCTTGAATAATTTCTAACGAGGGATCGATCTTCGAATTGTGTAGGACGTAAATGCTGAGAACAGACACGAGCTACAAAGCCCAATAAAGAATTATTTAATTAATTTCTTTATATTTCATTATTTTTTATTTTTATAAATTAGCATACATACTAGATTTAGGATTAACTTTTTTTAAATTAAACTTTTTTAAATTAAACGTTTAAACTGATAGTTGCGTTGCTATGTGTGCATATGTCATTATGTACAAGATGGCATATGTCAGTCATTGCGCAGAACGTGACGAAAATCCGAGAAATGAGCACACCTTTATACTTCTACCATGATATTACACAGTAACCAAATAGTCATTAAATTACTAAAATATATATAAAAAGATAGTAACAAAAAAATTATTTTGAATTAGGGCCACAAACAATGGTCAAGAAGAAGGAAAACGGACATGTTAAGTAACAAAATGTCTGGTCATACGCATAAGGTTAACACATAGTTCACGCTTTTTAATAATTTGACTTTCTTCGAATGATTGCTCCAGACAGCTTTTCACTGCTTTTATAATATGATTCTACTTTATATTTGATTACATTTATTTTTTCTCATCAACTAACTTATTTATACATTTTACAATTTATTAATCTAATTCAGAATAATTTTTTTTGTTACTATCTTTCTATATATATTTTAGTAATTTAATGATTATTTGG
>NW_017256136.1:83250-86925 GCF_001594055.1 Mycetomoellerius zeteki
CTTTTATGAATCTTATTTATCTAATTGGACATAGCCTAAATTGCGTTTTTGTTGAACAGCTTAAGATACCCAGCAAACACAAAGTTACATGTAACGTACCTGTTAGTTGTAATTTCCCACTCAACAATATAATTGTAATATAACACGTGTGTTATATTACAGTTACATTGTTGAGTGGAAAATTACGACTAACAGGTACGTTACATGTAACTTTGTGTTTGCTGGGATAGGATTTATTAGTTGTGTTAACGAATATTATAATTTCTAATTTTTATATTACAATAATTATTTTTTATCAACATTGTTCTTAACAAATGTTATCTAGTTCATGATCTTAAATAACATTTAGAGATTTTAGCTGTCGGTCGGGGATACCTTGGATAATGCTAAATGCCGGAGGTACTGTAACTTTCGAGCATCATAATTAAAAAGTACTTAAGGAAGAAATATTTTATTGTAGTGTTTTGAAAAGCTCTTGAGGTAAGCTACAAGAATATCCAATGAAAAATAGGGGTTTCCATTAAAAAAATTGAAGGTGACCTTCATGTGATCTTCAAGCAACTATTCAAGATCAAACTAATGATCACCTTATGTCACCCTCAAAGCCATACAACTTTTGTCTGAAATATTTTTTTCTAAGATCAAAAATAAAAAAGTTATTTGGGGTGGAACATTAAAATGGGACACCCTAGAAATCCTAAAAGTAGAGATCGGCCAAAGCCCGGCATGGTGTTATGAAATCGAAAATCACGTGATCATGCGGAAATGCGCGCCAATATATCAATGTTAATTTCGATGAGAATCTTGACAGAAAGCTGGTGTCGCTTCTCTTATGCGTGGTCTACAATGGGCAGTAGCAGTAGTGAATTAAGGAGTAGGTGCAGAAATCGACTAATTGTAGTTGATTATCTTTCTCACATTCGATTATGATTGGTTGATTTCTGCGTCTACTCCTTAATCCACTACTGCTACTGCCCATTGTAGACCACGCATTAGGGCCATGGCACACAAAAAAATTTGAGCAGTAAAATGTAAGCAGTAAGCGAATTGACCAATCACAGTAGAGTCCATAAGGCCGTAACATAAGCAGTAGCGAATCCAACATGTTGATTTCCTTACTGCTTACGTCTTACTGCCTTAAGTTTTTTGTGTGCCAGGGCCCTTACTCTCATAAGATTTGTTCGCGTCGCAAGCTCCAACAGGCTCCAACATGCTCCTATCATAGCTCTTACTCACTCTATTAAGCGCGTTGGAGTGAGTAAGAGCTATGCTAGGAGTATATTGGAACATGTTGGAGCACGCGACGCGAACAAACCTATATTCGCTTCTCTCACTCTCACATCCGGTTTCACAACAAGATGGCAGAACCAATCACGGATCGAGTCGGTATTGGCCGATCTCTACTTTTAGGATCTTTAGGGTCGGAATCCATAGTCCAGTCTAAAGCTGGTTCTACATTAGTCTCATCGCAGCGTCGCAAGCGTTGCGATCCAATCAACATCAAGCTAGCTCGACTCTGATTGGATCATAACGCTTGCGACACGCTTGCGACATTGCGATGCGACTAATGTAGAACTAGCTTTAATCTCAAATAATGTCTTAAGATGCTAATATGGCTCTCTGGCCGGTATTCATAGTCCGGTCTTAATCTCAAGCAATGTCTTAAGATGCTAATATGGCTCTCTGGCCGGTATTCATAGTCGGTTCTTATTTCAAGACCGTCTTAAGTAATGTCTTAATACGCTAATGTGGCTCTCTTATTGGTTCATAACACCTCAAGGCTGAACTTGAGACGATCTTGAATATAAGAACTGACTATGAATACCGGCCTCTGATCGGTTCATGCACTAGCTTAAGGCCATCACACGTACAAAAATTTTAGTCGTAATCGTAAGACCGTAAGCAAATCAGCCAATCACAGTCGAGCTTTTTAAAACACGAGATCGTAATTTTGATTGTGATTGGTCGATTTGCTTGCGATCTTACGATTACGACTAAAATTTTTATACGTGTGATGGCCTTTAAGACCATTTCCAATCTTGAGCACCGTCTATGGATTCCGCCCTAGGACACCCTGGACGGAATCTATAGACGGTGCTCAAGATTCGAGATGATCTTAAGCTAGTGCATGCACCAATCAGAGAGCCGTATTAGCATCTTAAGATCTTGCTTGAGATTAAGAACGGATTATGGATTCCGGTCCCTGTATAGGACTCTACCTAGTACTGTAACTGCTCACCGAGCGCTCAGTCAGCGATCGCGCTTCGAATCCAAAAGCTCTACACATCAAAGTAGCGTATTCCTTTGATCTGAGCCAAAATGCCGACAACCTTCCTATTGGCTATTTCGACCGCCATTTCGATTTAGTCGTCTGTAGTCCAATAAGCACTTAGTTTAGTATTATTGGTATAGGGTATGGTTAATAGGTCCAATGGAGGACCTATGCGCTACTTTGATATATAGAGCTTTACATTCACTCGACGTACTCCGTTAAGGCCATCACACGTACAAAAATTTTAGTCGTAATCGTAAGGCCGTAAGTAAATCGGCCAATCACAGTCGAGCGTTTTTAAATGCGAGATCGTAATTTTGATTGTGATTGGTCGATTTACTTGCGACCTTACGATTACGATTAAAATTTTTGTACGTGTAATGGCCTTTAGATCTAAAAATATAGACCAAACAGATTCAAGAGCTCACTGAGCGTTCAATGAACGGTCATAGTACCGAAAGCACCCATTGGCCATATCGGCCCACATTCAGAACGCGCTTACAACGATGTTAGCGCGCTAATATACTATACTTTACGTCACGCATATTATAGAATTTCAGAGATAAAAGCGCGTTCTGAATAGGGACCATCGTTCGGAGGTGTCTCAAGACTGGTGAATATACTCTCTTGCAATATATCTATTTTATTATTTTACTTTGCTGATCCACATAGGCGCCGTCTTGCGAAAAATATTGGGGGGGGGGGCCCCGAGAAATATTAGGGGGGAACAGAACAATATCCACTTTTTTGCGGTGCTACTAATAAAAATAAATCGCAGAAATAAATAACTAAAATCTATCAAATTAGTGAAAATTTTAACGATTTTAGCGATTTATTTTCATCAAGAGCATCGCAAAAAAAAATGGATAATGTTATGTAGTTGACATCCACTTCTTTAAAAGACTGTAGTGCACAAGGTATTTTGCGGTTACAGGAAAAAGGCATTCATGTCCACTCTTAGGTTTCTCTCTGGTACAGTTCGCGCAATTAATGTCTTCCACCCGTTTCGACATTGCGCGTTGTCTTCTCGGTTATTTTCACGTCCATGGTCGTAATCAGACGGAATTATCGACAATACGCGAGTTTCTCCAATTTCTATTGTAAGGCAGGGACAATCTGTATCAGGAACTGCCGAAAAGGAAAGCCGGGACGGAACGGAGAACGGCCGCTAACCGGCGTGATTAGAAAATTATAGGTGTCAGGAGAAGCTTAGGGCGATCGATAACGATCGGACGTTGTCGAGGAAAGCGTCGGGCTAAATCAAAGCACACAAACTGTAGTAATGAATCACTTTATTAGAATCACATGTGTACTGTCGTTACCGCTGAACAAGACTGACTATCGCGACCGAGGTACTACTTGGCTGATAGCCAATCAACGTCGGGAGGGACTGCGCGCGCATG
>NW_017256136.1:88918-94947 GCF_001594055.1 Mycetomoellerius zeteki
AGGGGGGAACAGAACAATATCCACTTTTTTGCGGTGCTACTAATAAAAATAAATCGCAGAAATAAATAACTAAAATCTATCAAATTAGTGAAAATTTTAACGATTTTAGCGATTTATTTTCATCAAGAGCATCGCAAAAAAAAATGGATAATGTTATGTAGTTGACATCCACTTCTTTAAAAGACTGTAGTGCACAAGGTATTTTGCGGTTACAGGAAAAAGGCATTCATGTCCACTCTTAGGTTTCTCTCTGGTACAGTTCGCGCAATTAATGTCTTCCACCCGTTTCGACATTGCGCGTTGTCTTCTCGGTTATTTTCACGTCCATGGTCGTAATCAGACGGAATTATCGACAATACGCGAGTTTCTCCAATTTCTATTGTAAGGCAGGGACAATCTGTATCAGGAACTGCCGAAAAGGAAAGCCGGGACGGAACGGAGAACGGCCGCTAACCGGCGTGATTAGAAAATTATAGGTGTCAGGAGAAGCTTAGGGCGATCGATAACGATCGGACGTTGTCGAGGAAAGCGTCGGGCTAAATCAAAGCACACAAACTGTAGTAATGAATCACTTTATTAGAATCACATGTGTACTGTCGTTACCGCTGAACAAGACTGACTATCGCGACCGAGGTACTACTTGGCTGATAGCCAATCAACGTCGGGAGGGACTGCGCGCGCATGTGGCGCGATGTCGTATTAAAGGAAAATAACTAATCCTTAAGGCCGTTTCTTACACTATTGGCTAGTCTGATTTGTTCGATTACGGCCATGAACGTGAAAACAATAGTACAATAATTAGTACAATACATAATAGTATAATAAAATGTATTGAGTATTTTATGATTTAATCGATTTTCATGTTTATTTATAAATATATCTTTACATTATTTTGTGTACGATGGCTTTAACGTGCACCAGGGCGCACTGAGTGCATCCAATCGAATTCGCTATTAGTTAAGTTGAAACTAGGTTCGTTTTTTTAAATGTATATTAAACAACATTAAATTCAATTGATATTATATAACATCCTAGTTTATTTGCTCGTCTCTCTGGTGATTTTTATTTATATATTTTTATGTTGTAATTTTCATTAACGAATAAGTCATTGTTTTTAACTTGTACAATTAATTTATTTTCACACCTAATAATTCTACTTAATTTTTTCTTGTAATATAACAAAGAAAGTAAAGTATTAATTTTTAGTAATTACCATGTCAGTTTAATTAATCTAATTTTATTTTAATGTGGAAATAACAAGAAACATTGAGCAATCTGAATAATTTGTGTAGTTCTACTAAAATTAAGATGTTTAGTATAAGTACATTTACTTGCAAGTTGCAAATTTATACCGTCACGTAAAAAATCACGCTATAAAATGTCTGTATGAATAAAATTGTCGAGCGTGACAATGCTAAATTAAACCCTGTACGGTTAAATAAAATAAATTATTTACATTCGATTTTGAATTCAGTTATAACTTTTAGTCTTATCTTTTACAGCAGCGTAATTATGCTGATAGTTTTATTCATTTCTCTCCTGAAAAAAAAATGCAACTCAAATTGCATTACATGATGTATCGTACAAGCAGAGACATAAGTAATGTGCACATATATATTTTCCAACTAAAAAAATATATACCCAATGCATACATACAAAATACATCATAAGTTGTCATTAGTTCTGACTGCGTAGAATAATAGCTAGATTATATTATAAATTAAATATACTGAATGTAATTTCTTGAAGCCAATGTAATTATTTCATCATTACAGTATACAAGCGCAAAAGAGATACAATGCTGATATATTCTTTGGTATAACAATTAGCTATAAATTCATAATTTAAGATATAAATAACATTTGATTATAATAATGCTCAGAGAAGCCAATTTGTACTAATTAGATATATAATATGCTTATAAATGCGTTTCGTCATAATTTTTCATCGAGAAATATTAATATATAATTTTCTTTTCCTTGTCAGTTTACGAATCTTTCAATAAATATAATAACGTGCACTATTAAAACTTATTTTTAATTCATTATGTATTTAAATATCTTGTGTGCCTCATGTTTCTGTTTAGATTCTGAAATATTCATAATTATTCTTAAAAAATAAAGATAGGAATATTCATTAGAACGGAATTGTTTTCAGATCTCGAGAAAGTACAAATATAATTATTACAGCCATATATATTTGTATTGATATCCTTATCTATGATCAACAACGTAAATGTTTAATGTGTTATGTAGAGATTATAAATACTAAATAGAGATTTTGATTGCTATAATATAAATTGTAAAAATGTATGTTTTTAATTTGCTTATAGCAGTAATGTTTTCATTTTCCGAAAAGGCCGTAAATAATGATACCGATAGCCAATATATGCAATATGAGATCTTTTGGTAATTATTATAGCATATAAATCTGGTTAAATATAGGCCTTTTGATGGCATTGATTAATATATGTTTTATATAATTATCATCTTATACATCAATACATACATATATATAATTGTTGTAGGTAATTAGGTGTAAATAACGTCAAATCAATTTAACTGATACATCAGCGTCCATGAGCCACTACCAATAGAATGGAATTTTGATCATTAGTGCACATTACATTACAGTACATAATACATATTAAACAAATATAAAACGTTAAATTGAAATATCTGTCCTCTCCCGCTTCATCATTCCCAATAAATTAATACATTACTTAATACAATTATTTCACATGCTGCATAAAGTGGGAGACAAGACTTTAGCTAAATTTTACAATATAATTAAAGTTAAATTATAGTATATGCATATTTAAATAAATGTAAAAGTTTCTACAATAAAAATTAATGAATCTCATAGATATCGATTTAAAATAATTATACATAGAAAGTAAAACTATTACATGATATGCAAGAACGAAAATAGTTATATATATATATATAATATATATATATATATGATTAAATAATAATTGTATATGTATAATATATTAAGCTGGAAAATATCTGTTACTTTTGAATTAAATCTACTAGAAATATATTAAAAAATGATATAACTTCA
This sequence comes from Mycetomoellerius zeteki, assembly GCF_001594055.1. Classification (NCBI taxonomy): domain Eukaryota; kingdom Metazoa; phylum Arthropoda; class Insecta; order Hymenoptera; family Formicidae; genus Mycetomoellerius; species Mycetomoellerius zeteki. The sequence continues at coordinate 91,985 of NW_017256136.1, forward strand.
TTATTATATTTTAGGAGAATTTGTAAACAAAGACTTTATTAATGCTTCATGATTTTCGTGATGTATAACATTTTCGTCTTACAATAATCCTATTTATATTACGTGTATAAGATTATTTTAACTAATAAATACATCAATTGTCACTTGTTACCTCATGACGCGACATGCGCGAAATTAAGTTGTACAAAGTAAGTGTGTTCGGATAAAAATGAAGAACAGAAGTAGGATCAATTCAGATCGAAGAAGGATGAATTGGTGGACAGATAAGCCCCAGCCCCTAGCAGCACCCACCACCCTGCGCACTACCTTGTCCACCAGTTCCTGCTAAACCTCCAGGACTTGTTGGCGAATGTTGTGGTCCAATCTTAATGCCGTTTGCCTGTATGCAATTTACAATGCAAATATGTAATGTAAAAAACAAAAAAATAAATATGTAACAATGGCTGCTTTCCTTTTAGGAGACACAGTCGATACAAGTGGACACAAGTGTCGTTCTATCTTTGTCACTCTCTAAATGTCAAGAAGGATAGAACGACGCTTGTGTCGATTTGTGTCATTAAATGGAAAGCAGTATATATATGTTGTCATTGCGTATTTATCTGTTATTTCTGATCTTTCACAGTGATATGAAATAAACAGATGGACATTTACATATTTTATAATTATATTAATATAAAATATTTTAATTATATTAATATAATATGTGTTGGCTCACACAGGCTTTTTCACTGTATCATCATTATCGATTAGTTTAATATAATAAAATATAAAATAAAAGTATAAAAAATAAAAGTATAAAATCATGAAAAGATTTTGTTCATTACTCATATTTAAAGTACATGTAGATTAATTAAAGAATTAGTATCATACCTCATTATTAATGTCAAAGACACCCTCCTGTATTTTTTCATAAATTTCTTTTGCCGTATTGATGAAAGCTTCTTCTACATTGGCTGCAGTCTTAGCACTGGTCTCCATAAAGACAAGACCATGCTCTCGTGCAAAAGCTTCACCTTCTTCTCTCCTTACTTCTCTTCGACTATCTAGATCACTTTTGTTGCCGATTAACATGATAACCATATTGGAATTTGAATGTTGCCTTGCGTCCTCCAGCCATGTTGTAAGATGATTAAAAGTTTCTCTACGTGTAATGTCGTATACCAATAAAGCTCCAGCTGCTCCACGGTAATATGACCTTGTTATAGAACGAAATGCCTCTTGGCCTGCCTAAAAATGGAAATTAAGAAAATAATTAATAATAAGAAAGTCCTACTAATTATAAAAAAATTAAAAGAGAAAGCATATAATTATCAGAATTTGTATCTCAACAAAACATTAAAATAAAAAAAATATAATTTTTCACAGAATGATTGAAAGTATCTCTTCAAAGAAGAGTTTAATAGAATAAAAAAGCTATATAAATGTTAAAGCTATATAAACAGTGTATTAATTTAAATATCAATTATTAATACAAGTATTTATATTGATTGAGAGAATCATGATTCTATTAATAGCAAATATCAATAATATGAAGCTTGATTTCAAAGTAAGAATATAATACGAATTAAATAATTACAGTGTCCCATATCTGCAGTTTAATTTGCTTGCTGTCAATAGTAATCATACGAGCACCAAACTCGACTCCTATTGTTAAATCATGGACTGGCTGAAATCTCTTATCCGTAAACTGAAGAAGAAGACAGGACTTTCCAACTCCTATATAAATATATATATATATATCATTGTATTTATATATTATAATAATTGTTAATTAGTAAGTTATAATAAAGTCTCACATGTATATTCAATTAAACACAAAATATCCCTATATATGTTATTTTACTTTAACACTTACAAGTTTTTATTTGCAATCTATTGTGCTATATTATTTTTTAACTTTCTAGTATTTAACAGAGTAACAAATATTTACAATAATTTATGAATTGAACTATGGAAACAAAATTGAAACAATACTTATATAAGTGATAATAGACATAATATACAAGATATATGCAAGAGATATTTAGCAGCAGAAATAATTCTATTATAAAACATACAGGCTTGAATTCAGAACTTGTTTTTATCTCTGAAATTCTATAAGTATATTAGTATGTTAGCGCGCTGCTAACATTGTCGTAACCGCGTTCTGAATACGGGCCAAAATGTATAATACGCTATATATAGATGTTAACGTGGAAATTGATAGGAAAGTTCGTCAAATCGTACAAAATCGTACTCGATAGTTACGAAACAGCATACAATAAATCAAGCAGCAATATGATACGAGATGAGATCTCTTAAAATCCATCGCAACAAATATATGCTGACATGCGACGAATATATTTAAAGGAAATAAACGTGTGTTGAGGGAATTTCTTTGTCGGTGGCTGCCTCCGTAAAACAAAGTTATTCTTGCGTTTGCGAATAAGCAATATCGTTGCGCATCACGGAAACGAAAACAAAAGGCCCTGTCACTGACGACGTAGAAGATGCATGGGGGGGAGGGTGGCGAAGATCCCGTTTTTTACAGTGATACCCCGCGTGTACGTCACGATATTTACCTGTGTCCCCGATAATAATATATTTGAACAGATACGCGTACGACATTTCGACGATACGCGAGACTGACGAAACGCGCGGACAATCTTTTACAGCACCGAGAGGTACACCAAGAAACAGAACTCCTTTCCTACGACCGTTCTTTTATCTCTTCTGCTCCAACCAGCTCCAACATGACGTCACGCAGACGCTTCGGCAGGCTTCGGATTGCCTCGCAGCTGCTCGCAGCCTCTTCGACTTTCCGATAACCCCGGGTGTGTTCCCTTTTTAAGCTCATGGCACATACAAAAACGTAAGGCCGTAATGGCTCCTGCACACTGGACGCGGAAAAGCTTACCGCGCGGCAAAATGCGAAGCGGTAACCAATGACCATGTCAGGAGCTGTAAGCTCATTGGCTAACGCG
>NW_017256136.1:94977-95369 GCF_001594055.1 Mycetomoellerius zeteki
TGTGCAGGAACCATGAGACGTGATCAGTAAAGCCGGAATCAGACTAGGCATTAAAGATTGAGATAGAAGATTGAAAGATTGACCAATCAAAACAATAGGAGCTAAAATTCCTTTGTCCTCACTGGTCAAATTTTAATCTTCAATCTTCAATCTCCATCTTCAATGCATAGTCTGATTCCGTCCTAAAGCCTTGTGTCCATGATACTAGAAATCGGTCCGAGACCTCGGATGAAAAAAGAATTGACCAATCGCAATGGTCAGGTGATCAAAATGTTCAAATGTGATTTGTCGATTTTTTCTCTGTCCAAGATCTCGGACCGATTTCTAGCATCGTGGACATCGGGCTTAATACTGGATTTACATTGCATCCGATTTTCGTCGTACGACGAAAA
>NW_017256136.1:95461-111144 GCF_001594055.1 Mycetomoellerius zeteki
TCGTACGACGAAAATCGGATGCAGGATGACTCCAGCAATTGGTATATTCCGTTAGAACTAAAAATATAGACCAAACAGATACAAGAGCTCACTGAGCGCTCAGTAAGTGGTCGTGGTACTGAATGCACCCACAGCGTGTGTGTGTTTGGTTGGCTGATGCGTCATGTAACATGGCTTTTTTATTAATACACATCAATTTGTGATAAGTAATAGCAATATATAATATCCCTAAATCAATATAAAAATTAAATAAGTAATATTTTTGATGTGTCTATCTATAATTATTTGTGCAACGCTCTAAAAGTTTCCTAACCTTTTTTTAAGTAAAAAAAAACAATAATGACACGGTTCAACTTTCTACCTTTTTCATACAATGCAAAGAGAAAAAGAGAAAAGATGAACCGAGATGCAAGAAATGCGAGAAGTTCAATTAAAAATAAAAAGCCTTATATTATTCATGTTATATGTATTATAGATTTTTAATAGTGGTAGTAAATTTTAGAACACAGCCAGTGTATATTACATACATTGCATCGTATGTATGTATACATAGAACCTTCGCCAAAGATAGAGTTCTCAATTTTTTAGGAAATACGCATACATCATTACTTCTGTGATACCACTGTAAATTCCGAGTACAATGTATTTCAATTCTAATTTTCCTCCCGTTCGCGCTGAGTGAGTAAAGTTCCGTACTGGTGCTGCCATTGTGAGAGCACCAAATTACGTGCACCAATCATATGGAATCCCGAATGGCCGGACTCTCTGCTTCTAGGGACTCTAGTCGCAAGCGTTGCAGTCAAATCCGAGTCGAGCTAGCTTATCGTTGATTGGACCGCAACGCTTGCGACGCTGCGATGCGACTAAAGGAGCTTACAGACCAGAGCGGCGTAGCGGTGAGCGGCGAGCGGTAGCCCAATAAAAGCCATGCTTCACTAATGATGTCACGCAAAAGCGTGGCTCTCATTGGGCTACCGCTCGCCGCTCACCGCTACGCCGCTCTGGTCTGTAAGCTCCTTTAGTCGCATCGCAGCGTCGCAAGCGTGTCGCAAGCGTTGCGGTCCAATCAACGATAAGCTAGCTCGACTCTGATTGGAGTGCAACACTTGCGACATTGCGATGCGACTAATGTAGAATCAGCTTAATGCATAAGAAAATAAACCAATCAAAATCTTTCGTTTTCTTTTTTTCCATGAAATAAAGAAACTATGGCTGCGTTCAGCAGAACGTTGTTTTGCAACTGTTGGAAGTTTCCTTCGCGCTAATTGGATCATACTTTTAGATCTAGAAGAATGGTCCTATCTCAGCAGATAATCATAAAACGGTTGCAAAACTGTTGAGTCTGCTGAACGCAGCCATAGTTTCTTTATTTCATGGAAAAAAAGAAAACGAAAGATTTTGATTGGTTTATTTTCTTATGCATTAAGCTGATTCTACATTAGTCGCATCGCAATGTCGCAAGTGTTGCACTCCAATCAGAGTCGAGCTAGCTTAACGTTTATTGGACCGCAACGCTTGCGACACGCTTGCGACGCTGCGATGAGATCAATGTAGAACCAGCTTTATGCAAGAGTTTGCACTCCTCGTTTAAGCGAGAGGGCAAAGAATTAAAGAGAGATGCTTGCAAATCACTGAGCATACCAAGTAGTTCTTTCACCATGAAATTAGGCTCATTCGATGCGTTTTTGGACGAAATGAACGAATCTGACAAAAAACAGTATCACTCTGCGGTCTGCCCCGTGGACCGAAGTATCAATCGTTAAAGTTGACGATTATTCAGGTTAGGAAACATCGATTGTCCCGATGATTGTCACATTGATTGCATAGAGGGACAGTAGGTGAGGCTAGAATAAGTATTTTTGCTTCAGTTACACAAATTCTTTGCTTTAAAACATATTTTCTGCATCAAGAATACAAATTATTTTCTACATAATTTTTATTTTTACAGCAGAGAATTTGTTTCAGTTAGGTATTTGTTTGCTTTAAAAACACAAATTCTCTGCTTTAAAACACATTCTCTGTCTTAAAAACAAATTTTTTGTAAAAATAAAAATTATATAGGAAACTATTTGTGTTTTCATAAAAGGACGTCGAATCCAATATACATTATCTGCCAACGGCAACTTGAAACTACTTTCCTCTACTAACGTTTTCATACGTTTGCATATATCTAAAAGTATATATATATATATAATATATATATATACATATATATATGATTTCTTATTTAAATCATATAAAATTATTTAGTTCGAATGAGATAACAAAGAGGTGTTGAGATATTTGGACGAATATTACATCAGTAATCGAACAATTATTAAGTAATGGGATTGCTATATGGATTTCAGGGATGGAAAGTTACTTTTTAAAAGTAACGCGTTACCCCGGATCTACAATAGAGTTTTAAGCTTTAAGCTGATTCTACAATGAGTCGGTAGTCGGTAGTCCTAAGTCTTATCGGTGAATCGGTGAAGTTGGCCAACAACCAACTTGTACGACTAAGACTATCGATTTTCTTAAGACTGATCAAATTTTGACTTTATTCTTTCCCATTAATCGAGCTAAACGACTCGTTGTACAATTAACAACTAGTAGATGCAAACAATCATAGTTACCTATTTAGGTTAAAACTGATTAAGACTTAAGATTTCCGACTACCGACTCATTGTAGAATCAGCATTAAGCCCTAAGAAATGGACGAATCACAGTCGATTATTCTCCTCGAATTCGACTGTAATTGGTCAATTTCTTACGGCTTAAGGCTTAAAACATCTATTGTAGATCCGGACTTATCGTTACTCGTTACCGATTTTAAAAAGCAACGCGTTACCGTTACTTAAGAGTAACGATAAAAAATCGTTACTTTTTGTTACTTCTTTTGTAATTATGCAGGAGACGGGCTTACAGATTTTTATGAAATTAGGGTCATTTAACGGATTATTTTTGCATGAAATGAACGAATCTGGTAGAAAAATAAGTGTCGCTTTGCCCGGCGAACCGAGATATTAATGGTTAAAATTGATGATTATCGAGGTAAGGAAATCTGTCAGATCCGTTCATTTCGTGCAAAAACGTGTCGAATGACCCTAATCTCGTCAAAATCGATGAATAAGCTTGTCTTCCACATAATTACACTTTTTTTTAAATGTTAAAACAGACTTCTAAGACAGAATGCTAAGACACACACACGAATGTAAACTTCATATAAGATATTTATCTTTGAATATTTTTATCTTTTATTAATATTTTACATACTTATGTTTAATTCTATTGTATTTTATTATATAATAGATATTTTAGTTTTTAGTGTTCTTACGCTAAAGCGAGGATAGTGAATGAAACAAAAATAAGCAAAAAGTTTTTTGTTTATTTAGTACAATCTTTATTGTCCGTGACCTAGTTTAATGTAACATCAATTTAGGATTAAATTCTTTATTCTTTCCCTTTTCACCCTGATATCCGCGTTGAGTCTTAGTCCGAATCTACAATAGGTGTTTTAGGCCCGGTTGCACCAACGTTACTTTGACTTTAAATCCGGATCTACAATAGGTTTTTAAGCCTTAAGCCGTAACGAAATGACCAATTACAGTCGAATTCGAGGAGAATAATCCGACTATGATTCGCCCATTTCTTAGGGCTTAAGGCTTAAAACTTTATTGTAGATCCGGGGTAAACAAGACTTAAAACTCTCTGTCTCGTTTTAAAGTGAGAGACAGAGAGAGTTTTAAGTCTTGCTTAAAGTCAAAGTAACGTTAGTGCAATCGGGTTTTAAGCCTTAAGGGGGGATACCACCCTTGAAGTTTAAAAAAATCGAAAATTTTTTTTACTTAAATTTATAGTTCATATTGTTAAGAATAATATTTCAATAGTTTTAAAAATCGGTATCTCAACTGTATAATCCCATTAGAGCCAATATCTTGTATCTCCTCACCTCGCCGTTGAGTCTGCTCCAAGAGGTGGAGATCGCGCAACAGAGCTCCGCAGATAAAAGGAAACTCCAAATTTTCGAAGAAACAGATTTTGGCAGATAGATGTTGCTACTTGTAAAGTGTATGGCGCAGGCATTGCAGACTAAAGGATTTTATGAAAATTATGAAAGTTAACGTCGCCTGACATCGTCGAGAATACATGTGTTCTCTCCAATATATCGTATTATAGCTTACTTTTGCCTACTATGTATGACTTAGTTAATTTTGCGTTTTTCTCTTAATGTTTGACTCACATTATTACGACAAATCAAGATTGTAGATTTAAAAAAAAATAAGATGAGATCACTTTTACATCAGTTAAATGATGTTAATTTTACATATGGACCATACACATCAAATAATAGGGAATACGGAAATAACCGATACGTTTTACTGGATACTGTAATCTGACCGATTACTCCGACAACTTATGTAATGTTAGTTGTGTTTACATTGAAAATGATCCGATCGGCGTCGAAACGTCTGTACGAATATTAAATATTCTTTATATTGTAACTGGCTCGTAGCCCTTCTTTTATTTATTGATTTTTTTTAACTAAGTTAAATTAAGTTAAGTTAATAGCCTTGAAAATTTAACTTAATTAAAATATACAAGTTAATCCATAATGAAATTAATTGAATTAAAAATTAAATTAATAAAAAAAAAGAAAGAAAAAGTTTGACCATTTTACATAATTTTTCGTATTTTTCCTTTCTCACGTCATATTTATTAAAGAATCTGATTATTTTTGTTCACAAGTAACGATTATACAATATAAAATTACTAAATTATATACTCATTATCCTCTCGCATTGTGTTTGAGGATTGACTTAAAAAAAATTAAATTGAAAGTTAATAGTTACTGATAAAATGTAACTAAATTAAGTTAAAAAGTTAAAAGTCTAAAATGAAACTAAGTTAAGTTAAAATTAATTAACTTTGTAACTTTTTTTAACTTAACTTTTATCTTTTTAACCTAAGCACTACCCAACCCTGCTTATAACAAATAACGAGCAACGGCTAAGGGCCATGGCACACAAAAAACTTAAGGCAATAAGATGCAAGCAGTAAGGAAATCGACATGTTGGATTGGGTACTGCTTATGTATGGTCTTACGGACTCTCTCTACTATGATTGGTCAATTCACTTATTGCTTAAGTTTTTTTTGTGTGCCATAGTCCTAAAACTTGTTGGAGGTCACTCAGAGTCATAACCTTGACAACATGTCATGGTCAAGGTTGTTGGAGGAGGAGGTCCCTACCGTAAATAATTACCCTATTTTTTAATCTCAGGTCCGATACATTGATCGAAGGATTTATGAAGCGGTATTATAAGTCTAGACAGTTTAGAGAAAAAAAATTTCTGTGTACAAATTATGTATAAAACGCGTCAGAAGATACTGTCTGCATTACTGTATCATAAAAGAATCATAAGGGGGATAACGAACACCTCGATGCGAAAAAATTCGCATTATGTGCTGAGTTACATTTTCCTTGAATATCTGCATCGCAGATTCCAAAGATTGTTCAAACAAGATCTCGAATGGGCCACATTACCAGACGCAGCTTTAAAATTTATGCTGGACGATTTGGAAATAACATGGAACGAATACGTCGATTGTCATTCTTGTGCAATAGCAAATGTACAGAAAAAATTGTCAAGTTCCTGGTTCAATGTTTGCTCAATGATGTCAATGACGAAATATAAATTAGTAATTATATCTGTGCCGAGTATTAGCAAGAATACTATCCTAATCTCTGAAACGACAGAGCGCAATCTCCGAAACGCTCTTCGCTGCGAACAATTGGACAGCTCGTGTTTCATACGTAAGTATTTGCAGCTTACCAAGATTCCTTATTTGACTTTTAAACTGTTCACATCTTTTAAAGCATCTTTGGTGTTACTAAACTCAATGAAAATAATATTGTAACGTAAAAGTTAACATTTGTACTTTTGCACAAATGCAATTAAATATTAAAGTAACAGTTTGAAGTAATAAAAAAATATATTTCACATGAAGTATAATATTCGAAATAATTCCACTATATATTATTTAATATTTTAACTAATATTAATTAATATTTTGTTGCAGAATATTTATTTTGCAATTATTAAGTTTTTTTCGCTTTCTAATTGAAATATACTTTTCCTCGCGATTCTCAAACTCATGTCATGAATGATCGATCAACGACGTAAATCGTCAGATGCCCGTAAAGCCCAAAACACAATGCGAGGGAATAGCGATAGCGATAGGTATAACACGATTTCAATCTATCAAAAACTGTGCATTCCGATATATCCGATTTCTGATAGATTGAAATCATTATTCATCATCGCTATCGCTATTCCCTCGTATTGTGTCTTGAGCTTAAGTTGATGATGATGTAATTATTATAAACTGCAATTTGTTTTCAGTACCGTTGGAAGACGACGTGATCGAGTTTGCATCCGAGGCGAGAATATCCTTAATCGCTAATCCGTACAATTGCGCGACCGAAACACTGGACGTCATGCTACAAAATTACTTCTTACATCCCCGATTTTTGCACGTGAATGACATTTTTAGAATCGACGCGAAGGAACATGCCCAAGATCGATTTTACTCGTCCGGTTTTACTGGAATCTCCGTGATGTATTTTACAGTTCAAGCTTTGAAAGTAAATCGTAACGCGCGCGGGCACAGCAATAGCGTTAACAGTTGTTACGTTGTACGTGGAGAGTCAACGGTCATTCAGGAAGCACAAGTCCACGATTACATCCCTCACGGACGTGTTTGCTCACTTCCCGATGCGTTTTTACAGCAAAACAGAGTAGCACCAAATCACAAATATCCGTCAGCTTTAATGGAACCCTTGAAACATTTAGAATCTTGCATTACACTCTTTTTAAGAAAGGGTAAACAATGATTTTTACATTCACTTAAGCTAATTTTTTCTTTATTTATGAAGAGTAGAGGAGAAGGTGGTGTTATGGCTAGTGTAGATATTTTGGCCCCTCTTAATATCTCCGCTATTAAATGATGAATTCTAGCAATTACTTATGGAATTATTTGTTCAGTAGCTCGCCGTTACACCATGATAACTAATATACAATACCAATAATCAATAGCCAGCACTTATAAATTTTTTACTTTCAAGTATTTCGAAATGTTTCTGAGCATTACAATTTTAAATTACATCTACATTTTAGCATTTAATTACACGTACTTCCTCATTTTTCTTAAACTTGAGCGTATTATCACACGAATATATGTATTTTTGATGTTATTCGCTATTTAACATTTTATTTGACTGTATATATTTTGAGTTATGCAAATTTAAACAATAGCATTTTGCTAATGTGGCCCTCTCTGGATATTGATTACTCACGGCCTTTTTTTTGAGATTTTCATATCAAAATAATTATTTGATAATCGATTGTAGTTCTACTGTTAATCTATACTTTGTATTACGTGTACTATTTTTAGTACACTGTGATTTTTAGTACTGAGCAGCTTATATGCAGAAGTTGTGTAAATGTACATTTATTTGAATACATTTTAAAATGTTTTACTTTTTTGTTAATTTTGTAACCAAACACTGTTTTCTATACAAAACTAATTTTTTAAGGCTATTTTTATGGAAGGCCACATTACCACCCACATTTTTCTTCGAGTTATTATGCACTGTCGTCACATTTTTATTAATAGTGTCCTAAGTAATAAATATTTCGTAACTTTCGAATCCAGAATCGATTCAACAACTATTTAACGAATGTAATTGTCAAGTTTTAATATTGATTATCAACTTAAATATTATGAACTTAAATATTGATTATCAACAAAGTTATTGTGTAAAATGTAACTGGTGTTCCATAATACCACCTTCTCCTTTAATAATGTTCACTATATAATAATGATGAAAACTATCGATATACTTATTCCTTATTTTTTGTTGTATATATCTGTTGTATATATAGATCTTGCAAATATCCGATTGAACGTAAGACCGGTATTTCTTGTGAAAGGGCCACGAGGTTGCGGTAAATACGAATTAGTTCGAGCAACGTCCAAGAGAATGGGATTGAACTTCCTCGGTGTTGACTTTGTGGAAGTGCAGACTTTGACTTCGGCGCAGACGGAAGCTAAGCTTCGCATAATACTACAAAATGCACAAAAATGTGTGCCATGTATACTATATTTAAATAATGTTCAAGTGCGTAGAAAAGTAACATTATATTAAATTATATCTTGTGTTTTTCCTTTTGATTTTATGAGTTAAACAGCGTTTTCGCAGGTATTCGGTAAAACTGCCGAGGGCCAAAAAGACGAAAGGGTCATATCTTTCTTCTCGACAGAGATCACCGCGTTATACAACAGACGCCGGAAATTTCCTCTGATTATCGTAGCTGCGTCGGATGAGACTGACGTATCTGTGGAATTGCAACGGATTTTTATCGAGACGATTCACATGAAGCACTTAAATCAGAGCAAACGAGCGGAATTGATATTTTGGCTACTGTTCAACAGAAATCTAAAGACTACTGCGGACCTATCAAAAGTAGCTGGTCTTTGCTCAGATTTTAAAGTCGCGGATCTATTAGCGTTGTCATTACACGCAACCAAATTTCGATGCAAATCAATGTCGCACGCAAATCAGAAATGCACGCTTACTCTGGAACAAGAAGATTTTGATCGAGCTTACGGTACAATTATCTTATAATCGATTCTAGCAAGATCAAAAGAGATATTTATTGAGCAATTATTATATCTTATCTAAGGATATTCAATTGTTCTTTGAACAATGTAAACGTTAAAAAACGTACTCCTAAATTTTAAGATATTTAATATCTCTCTCTTAGATATTTTTTATATACAGAGTGTCTATAAAGTCTGTCACCATTTCTTATGTTAGGGCCATACCCTGTTATTTTCCGCTAATCCAGCCTCTTGGGAAAATTTATTCAATCTTAAAAATCGATATCTGAAAGTTTTTCGGGTCACCTTTGAATAATCCGCAGTCAGATTTCCAAAATTTAAAATGGCGGATGCAATACACCTTGATCAAAAAGTTCCCGGAATTCATTCAGAAAATTCAAAATACAAGTTTATTCATCAAAAGTGATATTGTCCCCTTCAAAGTACTCCCCATCGACTGCAACGCACTCATGCCAGCGCTTGATCCAGCTCTCGAAACATTTCTGGAACTCTATTGTCGGTATATAGCCATCAGAGCCGTCTTCGATTTTTCCATTACCTCCTTTCGGCTGTTAAAACGCGTTCCCCGTAGTGGTTTTTTGACTCGATCGAACAGAAAAAAATCGCAGGGAGCCATATTGGGTGAATTCGATGGCTGTTGGATGGTATTCGTTTCGTTCTTGGTCAAAAAATTTAATACAAACTTGTTGCAAATTCAACTCCATTTAAAACTGTAAAAAATCGAAAACACGTGCAGAGGTAGATGTACTCAAGACGGCGTAACTTTTACAAATGTCAAGCTATGGCGATAAAATTTGGTGGAAATGTCAATGATAGATGTGGCAACCTAACCAAAAAAAACAACTCAAATCAGCTGACTCAGAGCATCACCTGGTGATAATTCCGGGAACTTTTTGATCAAGGTGGTATGATGATTGCAGTGGAAGAAGAATTGACTGAAACGCTTAGATTTTTAATCATGTGATTCAAAATTGATTTTTTTCCCATGAAGATATATGATAGATATATGAAGATCTTCCAAGATGCATTTCGTCAAGATTCATAGATTGTGAACAAAAATTATAATGAATTGGAAAATACGTTCTATATCCGTCATTTCGAATTTTGGAAATATGACTACGGATTGTTCATGAGTGATTCGAAAATCCCACAAATATCGATTTTCATGGAAATTGAATGAATTTTGGACCACTTGATCAACGCATCATTTTATACTACCATAGTGGTATGTATTGGAGACAACCGAGGCAACTATATTTCTATGGCTGATACAACGTGGTCGACAATACTAGAACAGCGTGAGGACATGGAAGAATTCGTGCAGTCAACACCGTGGGAGATTCATGATCTTATTGTGGAAATTGTAAAAATACGAAACGAAAATGTAATAAAATTCACATCGCGCGATATTTCTATGTACATGAAGCCTTCAACCGTGTTGTTTATGCTGGATCTCGAACATTGCATTGAACATACAAGGCACTGGATAGTGCAGAATGTACGTAAAGTTGATGGAAAATTTCAACAATTTATGACTATTATCCGCCAAAATACTATTAATAATAAATGCGATGCGTTAAAAAAATTGTGTGAAGTTTGTGACAAAACTTCAGTCGTAGAATGTGAATTACTAATGTATGTTATTGATGAAATTGTAGACGCTGCAATTAATATTATAAACCTTATCATTTTTAAAGTAAGAAATAAATGTTTTGTAAAAAGTATATAATATAATACTTAAATGTATTACTCAATTTTTTAAATTATTTTCAGTCTTCTTTTTTCCCCTTATCTCTATTCAGCAGTTTATAATTATATATGATGAGGCGCTCGGTTTTTTGGGGAGGGTGGTGGTCCGTGACGCATTTTGGGGAGAGCGGCGGGGCCCAGGGACACCATCATGGCGGCGCGTATCAATGATATCACTGTAAATAACGATACCGCCTGGGACTTTCCCCGCGCTATCCCCTCCCTTCCCCCCGCGCCCCGCTCCCCCCTCGAAGGATCTGAGTTAGAATTCTTCTACTATACCTACTCAAGATCTTTTCATTGCGATATAAATCTTTGTGTACGATTCATTCCAGATTCCTAAGGTCATTAAAGATTACTGGTGAGATTCATATACAAATTATATAAGATTCTTATGTGATCATGTACGTTCTTTTAGTAATTTTGATTGATCGCATACAACTCTTTTAAGGTCTGATACAAAAACACAAGAATTTTTAACAGGGTATCATTTGGAAGAGCATTAGAAAAGAAAGTTTGGTTCAATGCGGAGGTGGTACATTGACCCGTTCGGGAGTTATTCAGTGTCAAAGTTTGAAAAATTCTATTTGTTCTTATTTTCAACATGTGTTGGATTTATTGCAGTAACTGTTCAAATCGAACATATGTATTTCGCAGTTTTTCATAATTTTGAACTGTTTCCAAAATATAGAAGTGATAACAGACTTTATAGACACTCTGTATTTTTTCCTCATGTAACAGATCGAGATTTGGTCTTACTGAAGTTGGAAGTAATATTTTGCTTCTCGTGCGAATATAATAAGTGTAACAAAAAAGTATTTTCAGAGTATATGCAGTCCGTGTACTCGGATAGTAAAGGTGCTCCACACGTGCCAGAAGTCCACTGGGAGGACATAGGCGGTTTGGCGGACTTGAAACACGAGATTATTCGCAGAATTCAGTTGCCTCTGTTGAATGCTTTCGGATTCGGACAGTCTGGATTACTATTATATGGCCCGCCCGGCACTGGAAAGACTCTTCTCGCTAAAGCAGTGGCAACGGAGTATCAGATGCACTTTCTGTCAATTAAAGGCTCGGAAGTGCTAAATATGTACGTCGGTCAGAGCGAGAAGAACGTAAGGCAAAGTATGTATTGCTTAGAAGAAACATAGGGCTGTGATAAAAATATATAACAAAGAATTAATTATTTGCTTTAGTTAAGTTGCAAATTAACACATTATTTTCGTTGTTTCTATAGTTTTCAAGCGTGCGCGATCTGCGGCCCCTTGCATCGTCTTTTTCGATGAGCTGGACTCGTTGGCGCCCAACCGAGGTAGAAGCGGAGACAGCGGCGGCGTAATGGATCGCGTGGTTTCCCAGTTACTGGCCGAGATGGACGGCCTCGAAGAGTCTGGCAGTATATTTATCATAGGAGCCACGAACAGGCCCGATCTTATAGATCCCGCGCTGCTCCGACCGGGAAGATTCGACAAAATGCTCTATGTCGGGATCCATTCCGACCGCGCATCCAAGTTCAGCGTGTTGGAGGCACAGACACGTAAATTCATGTTTCAAGAAAACGGACGGGAGTTGGAACGGATCACGGAACAATTGCCCAATAATGTCACTGGTGCGGATTTGTACTCGGTCACTTCCAACGCGTGGCTTAATGCCGTACGCGAGGTACTTGCAAAGCATCAGGAAACTGAGATAATCAATAAGGATTATTCCGTCGAAGAGGAAGGTGTAATTAAGGATAATGTTATCGTGGAATTGCGCCATTTTTCGGATGCTATTCATAACTTGGTACCTTCAGTCACTGATGAAGAAATCAAAAGATATAATAGAATGCAAGTAGATCATTGTTAGTTATCATCGTTGTAATTCCGGAATCGTTTTCCAATATAGTATAAAATAGTATTTTTATCTCACGGTTTTCGAGATTTTAAATGATGATTTCTCTGATGAAAATTTTTTTTTAGAATTTTTATCAATTAGAACACTTTTTAGAAATACTAAAAAAGATTACATTTTTTCTTAAAATTTTTCATATATGTAAACTCTGAAAACCTATTCTAAAATTTCTTACAGTCTATAATTAAAAAGAAAGCTTAAACTTTTTCAGGTTAAAATTTTATCAGAAATTATAAAATGAGAAATTTTAGAAATCTAGCCTATTCTACAATGTGCTCTTTGTTTCCTGTTTCTTGCTTTTTACCTTTTGCTTTTTCTCTTTTTGCAACCGTTTTATCGACAATTGTATTTTTTGCTACGTGTTTCCGCCGAAGTTCGTTAACTTTTATCTCAGGCGACATAAAAACCGGATAAGAAGCAAAAAGGTAAAATGTAAAAAATAGCAAAAAGCAAGAAACAGGAAACAAAAAGCACATTGTAGAATAGGCTTTAGAATCTTTCAGAATTCACGTGTATGAAGAATTCTAAAAAAGATATAGGCATTCTCGGCATTTTCTGAAAAGCGTTGTAATTTGTATAAAAAATCTGAAATTTTATAAAGATTCATAAAATTATTCAAAAATTATAAAAAAAATCTAAAATTTACATAAAAAGTCTAAGAAATTATATGAAAGATTCTGAGAAAAATATTCATCAGAAGAGTAACAGTCAAATTAATTATTATCTGCGGTGATAAGCTTGAATGCGTTTATAATGAATTTTATCATATGCAAAAGTTTTTAATTCTTGTAGATCACAATATGTATACCGAACAACGATACAAATTGTATACCGAATAGAATGTATCTAATGGTTTTCCTGTAAAAAGATACAATTTCGAGAATAAAACAACGCGCGTGTTATAAACGACATGTTATTTTATTTCGAGAAGTATGTAAAACAATTTTTTACAGCGAATAATTAAACCGAAGGAGTCAATTTACACTCGTATGTATTATCTTCGATTGCGTGTCGTGTCAATGGCTGCGTTCAGCAGAACGTTTGTTTTGCAACTGTTGGAAGTTTCCTTCGCGCTGATTGGATCATACTTTTAGATCTAGAAGAATGGTCCTATCTCAGCAGACAATCATAAAACGGTTGCAAAACTGTTGAGTCTGCTGAACGCACCCAATGAATATTTCTCTGCGTATTTACGTCAAATCCTCAAATGTTAGCGCGCGATGAGAAACGCAAAAGTATCGGAATCCTTTCATTTTTTCGAGGCACCGCTATGAGATATACCTCGAGCGCTTTTCACGCGCGTTCAATATATTATGCAGTACACGATGACCAGAATATGCAATGTAGAAAAATAGGACACCTAATTTTACCAGATACATCCGTGTGGATGCCAAATCCGAAGTATGAAGGCTAAAAATTCCTCAGAGGTGGAGCGATACCGCGACTGATGCGATTAGGTGCACAATAGAAAGTGAATAAAAGTATCGGGTGCATCGGTTCTCATGTCGCACGAGATCGCACAATAAATTTCGATACTAGCGATTTTCTCGACAATGCTATGGTCATCTCTCGAGTTTACAAGATGAAAATGAGCCCGCTTTTTGTAATAGCGCGATGCTCTGCAAAAGGAATCTTTGTAATAAAGAAAAAATTCAACGAGAGCATGAATATCGTATCTAAATATACCATAATCATACTACACGATGGTTTGTCTTGTTTATGTGTATACGTAATTTTTATGTGTATGGTCTCGTTTATGTGTATATGTATTTCTTTCTTTCTCTCTCTCTCTCTCTCTCTCTCTCTCTCTCTCTCTGCGCGCGCATCAAAAAGATCGTAAAACGCGTTTAACAAGCGGTCACACATTTATAACGTTTTTCAGACGATTACATCGTATACCTTTGGTATCATCGCGAGGTAGTAATTATAACTTTTCGTCGTGCAACTATCGTATAGAACAGACGCAGAACGGTCGCATCGTCGTTTCAGAATTGATCCGCAAAGCCTCCTTGTTGTCGCCACGACGAATGATCGCTTTTGCAAAGCTACGTAGCAGGATCATTATCGCTCTTGCTGTTGATTTGCCCTATCGCAGAACAAAATGATCCCAGATAGCCTAGTTTGTAGAAAGCAGATTTTTTAAATGTCTGCTACACATTATGCCAACAAAATAGCAACAGAATTGTTACAGAATTAGATGTACGTACATACATAATACTGTCGACAGACTGCTAGAAAAAAACATAAAAGAATCAGATAATGTCGACAGGATTTGCTCAGTTTCTGCCAATAATTTGCCTTCACATTATGTCGATAGGCGATGTTAACAGAACACAAGCCTAATGCGGACGCAGTTGATTGCAGACTGTCGTAATTTTCTGCTCGAATCTGCTGACAGTTGCTAAAAGACTGCAGACATTTTGCTATCTGGGTATTATATATTATGCTTGAGAATCTACCTCAAGGCGTAAATTAATTTATAAAGCGATACGCTTGATGTATCTCGTTACGGCGCTATTCACGATTTAACGCGACCGTACAACTTTAACTCGTCATCGCCAAGTACGCCTCGTTATCGTCGTCTGAACACTATTGTAGTTATTCTCGTTTTCGAGTATTTTCCATTATAATCCATAATATATACACTCTTACAGTATATCCGTAACTCTCCGATTGAGTCGCGCGCGAGTGCGTTTCATCTTGAGGTCGTAGAGAGCTGTGAACTTTTACTCGGTACGTCGCTTTTCTGCGTTCGGTTTCGAATTCGATTCCAATTTTTTTTATTTTTTCCTCTCTTCTACATCGATACTCAGCGCGGTGAGAAGCCGACAAGTATCACACACGGTGGATACGGGTAATTTGTATAAGCGCGTGTTGTGAATCGAAAAACGAAAAGCTCGGCATAGATTCGGATCTGGAAGGTGCCAAATCTTGTGCGCATTACTCTCTAAGACTAACGCGTGCCTTGGCGTAGTTCTTTCAACTAGAATCAAAAATCACGAATGTGAACCATTTTATACACTTGAATCGTTATTTTGTTGCTTTTATCCTCTCCGAGGTATCTTGCGTGCATGTAAATCACACAGCGCTAACATGTGTGGAGGACATTATATATAATATACATTAAATAGCGATATACATATATATATATATATGTATATATAACTACTTCAATTTGATGAGGGAACGGTAGATTAGGGATTATAAAATTAGTTGCCAGGCATTTTTCGTACTTTCGATCAGTACTATCGTTATACATTTATACAGTGAAATGATCTAGCGAGAACCGATGCTCTATGTATTGAATTATATCTTAAACGGATATATGTGTGTGCGCGCGTACACACGCACGCACGCACACGCACGCACGCACGCA
>NW_017256136.1:111240-127446 GCF_001594055.1 Mycetomoellerius zeteki
CGCACACACACACACGTTCGTTACGTCGGTTAAACTGGTAGAATTGTATTGCCTTCAATTCACAGACTTCTATAAATAGACTGCCAACTTCGCCTCCATGTTTGAAGACAGCGCTGGGCAGCGCCATATTTGAGTTCTCTCACACATGTATAAATTACATGGATTAATTCACGCGATATTCATAGACAGGACGCATACATACGCATATGAGAACTAAAACAAAAACAGCTCGGAATCAGATTTATATCTTTCTATCACATTGAGTCAACAATCTATTTATATAATCTGTGCTTCGATTGAATAATTTCGTAATTTCTAAACACGTTTTCGATCCCGGAACAACGCGACATCTCGGATCGTTATCTCTCTCTCTCTCTCTCTCTCTCTCTCTCTCTCTCTCTCTCTCTCTCTCTCGTGAGATATTCTGTATAATACAAAATGTGGAAAACGAGCGATCGAAGATTTTCGAGGAACGCTTTCGGACGTACGTACGTACGTGCAAGCGAAATCTCATTGCGCGCAAATACATAATTAATCTTTATTTTAAGTATATCAAGGAACGAAGTAGTAACTATGCCCAGGAGAGAGATTACTATAAGGAGAGTACAGGACACGCGCTATTCTGCTCGTGCTACGTATATGGTTCGTGAAGAAATACTTTGGCAGACGTAAGTTGTCTTTGGTCGATCGTCGCCTTTATTTATATCTTGCCGTTGGTGCGCCATGTACGGCGAAATCACGCGATACAAACAGTCTCCTACGCATCAGGAAACGAAAACGTTTGGAACTTCTGGTTGAAGACCTGTCTGAAAGTCAGTATGTGACGAAGAAAAATCCGTGAAACGTGCTCCGATGTTTTCGAAGATGCTTCAAAAGCTCTCCCATCCTAAGCTTCTCTCCATCGTTTCTCCATCAGTGACTCGTTCGACTTGCAAGCTCACTGTCCACTTGCAAGCGTGTTTCTCCCACTCACAGTTTAAAACGTAAAATGGAACACCGTCGATACTGCACTAACGTGAGGAGACGCCCAGTAAAAACGCGCGCTGTATCTGCGAACGCATCAGAGGTGGGACTTGCAGAAGTTCGCGCGTGTTCCCTGTCAAAAGTACCGTCTAGCAGGTAAGGCCGGTCATGAGACTTCAGTGTTCGGCCCTGCGATCAGATCAATCATATGTATTTTCTCAAATTGTAATCATTTTCGATTGTAAATATAATAACAATCTGATATTTTAGATGCGTGATACACGAAGCGCGAGGGACGACACCGATATAAATGAATTTATTCGGACTACATTATCCAAGTGAAGTGATTGCTATTCAGCAATAAGCCGATTAAGGTATTCTGGAGAAACCGAGAGGAAAGTAGATACCTTTTTGAGATTCATTCTTCACGGCTTGAACGTATGCCGTTCATAGCGCTTCGTATTCGCCAACATATTCGATGCGACTGATGTCGTTTATTTGTACCTGGTCAGGAGGATTTCGTGGCAAACTCGTGCAATATGTCACATGCCATCTCGAGATCGTTCCTGGTGATGCCGAGTGCCCTGATCACGGCGTCCTGCGCGAAACCGAGCGCTGTCAGCCTTGTGATATGCTCGACATTGACATTCTCGTACGCCGCTGACTCTGGCTTGGTTACTGGTCCACCACCGCCACTACCACCGCCACCGCCACCCGGCTCATCCCTCGCTCTCATCAGTGCCGTGAGGCGTGCCCTGTTCGCCTCCAGGTTGATGTTCTTTACAACATGTTGACTCGTACCACAGATCACAATTGTGTTCTCATAATGATGGTCTTGACGGATGCCACCCTCCTTACTAGTCTTCGGTGGCCGTGGTGCCGACAAGGGCGGCGGTACGGGAGGCACGTTGTTACTTGGACCTCCAGTTTGACTCGTTGTTGAGCTGGTTGCAGTGACGCGACACGCCTTTTCTGGCAATGTCGGCGGTGGCTGCGATTGTCGTTGCGGGGTGCCTGCCGCGTGGGAACGTCGTGGATGAACCTTCACCGCTGTCGTTGGTGGCACAGGCGGTATCGGCGGCACCGACGACGGCGAAGATGCGCGGTGCAGCATGTCGTATCTTGCCTCTGTGTTAACTGAAAACACTCGACATTTTTATCTTGCCTTCAAAAAATGCCGAACATCACGACTTGACGCGATTTGTGCCTACATTGCAACAAATTGACACTTTCTCTACAATTCTTAATCCGAAAGTAGAGTTACCTGATTTTTTAAAATATAAATGATCATCTGAGATATTTTTTACTCCAGTTAAAATTGCTGTTATTAAGAATATATATATTTTATTGTTTTCCTATTTGTTAGTACTGAGAACATGTGGATTTAATCAAAATTTTCTGATGTGTAAGATATGTAAAGAAATCAAACAAATGTTAAGCAAAATATATATATATATGTTTTTAATAACTATTCTTTACAAACCTTTAAATATGCAACTTCATCGGAAATTCGTAATAAAAAAGCATTACATTAATGAAAATCTTTACTTTTTTAGCAGTTAAATAGCTTAAATAATTAAATAGCTTATTATGATAGTATTTCTAAAAAATAAAGCTTTTCATTAGTAGAACTTTTTTATTACGGGTTTTCAATAAAGTTGTATATATTTACAGGTTCGTAAAAAATAATTATTAAAAAAAATATACGTTAAACAATTAACCATGCAAAATAATATTTTATAACATTTCACATTTTTTTGTCGTTTAAAGTATAAAGATAGGTGATTATTTCCAGATCACACATATTGTCTCATTAAATTTATGTTATTACTTTTTAAAAAATCTGGATGTAATATTAATCTTGAGTTATTATAAATTAAAGAGATTATTTTACAAGATATTATTTAACAAAGCTTATGTTTATAAAAGTATTTTAGTTTGGCAAAAAGAGATGGAACTACGCCACAATTACTTCAGATAAATGTATTGTTTATCTATAGGTATAATATTTTTATTATGATCCGTTACTTTTAAACGATACAGATTAAACATTAAAAATTGTCCTGTGTACCTTTATTATTTTGCTGAGTGTTGTCCGTATAATTTAATATTACTGTGACCGCTGACGGTGGCGGCGGAGCATTTTCCTTCGGCACTGTTAGATGACGTCCGTTTCTGAGGTGATTGTTCGGTGTGGGTGATGGCGAGGGTCTCCTAGGTGGTAAAGGCGGACTTGGAACGATTCTCCGCGGCGGCACCGGCGAATTGGTGGGACTAGAATCATCTTCCTCGTCTGAGTCGTCACATATGAGACCGCAATTGCCATTGCATAGCTCCATTATGTCCTAAAACATCAGCAATAGGAAAAAAAAATGGTTAAACGCTGAATTCCGTCATATGACTCAAACAGTACTTACGTTTATACACACACACACACACACACACACACACACACACGCACAAAGTTACTGAATTAAATAACTTGACAATCCTAATTATCTCTATTATAAATGGAATGATTTAAAAGTTGTTATATAAAAATAACAATTTTAATAGTACGCTATAATTATATTTTACAGATATCTCTGAATCAAATTATCTAAGAGAACAGAATTTAGATCATTCCACTATCAATACAAAAATATCAATCAAAAAGTTCATGCTTTATTTTATATATCACAAAAGAAAATTGCCGGTAAGATGAAACTGACTTTCGTATGAAGAATAAAATAGAAAGAATTTGTGTAAATGTAAGGTCTCAAATCTAGGTAACACGCAATTTAGGTGAGATTGCTTAACGTTTATAAATTACTTTCTTATACAAATGTTTTTAAATCTCTTTTGTAACAATAGTATTATCTCTATTATCAATTTTAAATCATCCTGCATACAACGCTTTATCTTTTCCAGCAACGTTAGATTAGACTATTTCAATTTTTAAATAAGAAGACATGAAAAATTGTGAAAGAACAAGCATGATGATTATGATCATGTGGAGATTCCGCGAGAAATGACAATTATACCACCTATTTTATTTCCAACAGAGAGAATGTATACGATTATTCTCCGCAAGGTGACCTCCTCTAGTTAAATCTTTCTGAAGAGTTCGTCGAAGCAAATAAAGCGATGAATCATCTGCTGCCTTGAAGCTGTAGCGGTCGGTCAATTATTTATACTTTTATCTTTTGCAAAATGTTAGCATTTGAACCGTTGATTCTTTTTACAAGGAAAATAATCCGCTTGCAAAAGAGAGAAGTTGTATAAGTACTGGCTGTGATGGTCTACGAAGATACAAAACAAAACATCTTTTACGCGTAATCATTCAAGAAACAATCTAAATCGCAAAAAGAATCATTTCACTATTTCAATGACAAGTAATTTCTCTGTGGCGTTACTCATCACGCGAGAGGAAAAGTTTTTTCATCACGAATGATGCGGAAATGTCGTCGAATGCCGTTAATCTTTTCTTCCACTCGATGCAACCATCATGAATAAAGTGCGAGTAACGTCACGAGTCAAAAATATGAGCGTAATTACAAAGCGTAGAAGCAGACGGCCATAATGCATATTGTCACTTACCTGTGACTGCGCGCGACTATTGTACGACTTCCTCTCCGTCAGACATGTACATTACCGATTAGTTTAGATCATGCAGCGGGTAGTAGAGCAATGTGACCCCAGTGTGTGGATAACATTATGAAATAAAAGTAAACGATCATGCGAACGATATATAATAAAGTCATCGTATTCTCGTCTGGAGGGTTCTCCCTGTTGCCGGAGGGGCAACTTGGCATCGCCGTAATAACGAAACTAGAGAATCTAGCATAAGGGATGTTGCGTGGCGCATACACGAAGTGCAGAAGTAACTCGAAGTAAATGGCAATACAATTTTATTATAAAAAAATTATTCTGAAGTCCCTAATATTTTACAATGAATAATACGCTTCTCAGTGATCATATGCTAAAGTTACGTTTACGAGAATTGGTCCGATCTTACGCGATACACATACAAGAAGGCTCCGCAATTAGTAATAGCGAACGCTTCTCACCGAATCGCTAATAACTAAAGCGTGAATGGGTTCTATGTGATTGTAATACAATCTAAAATAGCCGGGTAAAGCTTAACAAGGTCTAAACTGACAATCCGCCGATAATTGTGCCAGAGAATCGAATCGATTCCTTGCTTACACCGCAATGGGCTCAGTTGCATGCATTACAAAACTTTACAGATGTCTTGCATTAAAAACATACGTGTGATACCACAGCATTTGATTCAGCGCGCGACGATTGCGGTATATCGAAATCGTCTTTCTTGTCTATTTTTTTTTCTTTCGATACAGTACACATAAATAATAAATTAATATTTTAACGTAAGGAAATAATATATAATAACGCTGAAAACGAACCGTCGTTTCCATAATGATGACGTTGACATGATATTACATTCGAGTCTACCGCCAGCAGGTACACAATACATCTTAACAAGATATATAACGATAGTGAATGGTTTTTCGAGTCGGCTGTTCAGTGCATGCTACTTTGTTTGATCATCGCATATTATTTTTTCTCGTGTCTCTTATTGTGAACGCTTAAAGCTACATTTAAAGACTTAATAGTACATATCTTTTCTTTCAAATATGAGTCATAGAGCTTTCGTTCTTTATAAAATAATCATTTGTTTGTCACAACACTTGAAGATGTAGAAGTGCGGTAAACATTTAAATAGATCTTGTAACTGTTGAAAAATAATGAGATGAAATAAATGATTTAATATGTAATTCGAAATAGATTGTAGTTTGTCAATCGTTAACGACAGTATCATTAATTAACAGTATACTTTAAATAATAAAAATTAAATTTACTAATTTTCACACAATTGTACATAATTAAAATTATTTAGCAGTATGCAAGTAATATCAATTTCTTAGCTTAATCATTCCAAATTTTCGAAAGAAAAATGCTTCTAAATATCGTGCTTGTCCGTTTTGCAATCTATCGAGCAGGTGAAAATTACAAATGCAACTTCAGAGTGTGATTATATTCAAAGTTTTGCTCGTGGAATCCATTCCATTTTGTAGGACTTTTTTGTGCTTCGTATATGTGGATTTATGTATAAATCACATGTAATTATTTATAAACTGTATAATATTATGCATAAATAATATACACAAAGATTTATCACAGGCATCAAAATTGTCTGTATGCATATACTTAAAAAAAAAAGAGCGCTTTTAAAATACGCATATGCACATGCATTATGAATTATGTGAATTGAAAAACTTTTGCGAAATAAGTAAATGTAATCCACTTTGTAATTGGATGCGAAACGATACTGCCTAATACATTTCTCTCCGGAGAATTCCTTATCGAATCTCTTGGCTCAGCGTATGTTAAACAAAATCGTTCGGAAGCTATGATTGCGTATGCACAGTCATAAATAACAGCGAAAATGGGCCCGGCTAGATATAGAATAAGGGACCGGCTTTCAATGAGATACACAAAAAAAGCGAGCCTTACCTGAGAGCTCCCGCGTAACTGATGAAATTTATAATTATTCGATATAGACGATTTCAAAACGTGTTAGTTGCGCGATAGATAAGACTAACCGTTCGGCTAATGATTGAGCAATCACTCCATCGGTTTGTCCGTAATTTTGTAAACATAAAAAAAAAAGGAAAGAACAACGAACTCTATAGAATCATATAGCTATCCTCTTGGTCCCGGAAGAAGAACAATGCAAGTAGTGTCACTGATACGTATTACATGCCTAAAATTACTACCGCGTACCCGCCACGAGGTACGGCATACAATCGTGATGACGAACGTACGAAATGACATGACACGCGTACACGATCGTAGAGATAAACCGCGAGGTCTCGTGTGAAATGTATGAGGCATTCTCGAGAATGAGGCATACTCTCTGCGATGAGGGAGGGATGTTGTTATACATAGAACACATTTAATAATGAAGGTGCTATTCCTAGTCGGATACCTCGGTGTCGGGGTCGAGATCCCGCGTGGGAGTCGATGCATTACTAGCAGACGCCGAATGCGCCCCGGGTCTGTGAGTTCTTCGCGGGTCGAACGGATCTACGACGATCTGCTCGGTGCCTTTAATCTCAGCTCGACAAAACGGACAACCTTGTCCCTCGGAATCCTGTAAACAACCGATACAACGTTAACGGATATATATTTTTTTTTCTCTGCTGTCGTAATGAAATAACGTAAGATATTTTTATCGCAATATGTTATACATCTAGGTGTAAAGTTAAATCGAAATTTAAATTATATAGAAACATTTATTGATCGCTGAGAAGGCAATAAAACACAAGAGGATTATATACTGCTACCTGCCAAGCTGTAAGGCATGGAGTACAGAGAAGATGACCGCAAGGTTCTATCCTTACATCCTTGTCATGCTCGGCGCAGATCTTACACAACTGAAATGTGCTACCCATTTCGCAATATAATTCATATTGTTCCGCCGTCACTTTGATATGCTCCTCTGGTGTTGGTTGCACCGCCCATGTCAAGTCTGGATTTATATTTCGACCGTCCGGATATAAGTAGCTGCAAATCGATCTTCGAATATGTATTCGTGAAATCTTTATGGATGTAAACCTGGATAGGTAAACGCATAAACTAGGCCGGTACTCAACGGTATACTCACAAGCCTTCCCGGTAGCCGTCCAATAACGCTTGGCATAGACTCTTGTTGTGTGGTATAGTTTGTAAAATATCACCGTCAGATGTGACGTAACCAATTGCCCATTGTCCCAGCCTCGTACAACTTAACCGAAATACATAACTCCCAGGCTTGGTAATGCAATATTTTTGCAAACGGGCTTTCACCTCGTCGTACGTAAGGAAAGCCACGTAGCCAGGATGCGTCACAGCCAGAATTTTCCAGTTGCGCAGAAGGGTCGACCACGGTTGAAACAACCTTGAAAGTCGTATAACATGTATAATATATCCAAGATATATTACAAGAATGACCCGGAATCATCGTGACAGAAGCTTGGTAAAGTTAATTATATATAGTTGTCTATAATTTCTTAATACTTACCTTGTGAATACGTCAAATTCAAAGTTGGAGATATAATCATTGCACGTCAAATCTATCGTGGATTTCAGGGCCATTGCTTGCAATCCCGTGCTGATCGGATGAACTTGATTCAATTCGTGTCTGAACACCTTCCACGGTACTAATGTACTGAAAAGAAATTAATGAAAGATAAAAAAATTATTTTCTTTTTTCTTTTTATAGATAATGTTAAATCATCTATAATATATGAATAATTTTTAAATATTAAAAACCTTAAAGTAATGTGTATTACTTTTTATGTCAAATTGGTTTTTACGTATATACTAAATTGCTGCTAAAAGTTTGTCAATTTGTTAAAAACAAAATCAGAAACAAAATTTCAACACAAAATTGGAGTAAAACTGTACTATACGCAAAAGTATACTCTCGCATTCATTTTATAAGACTCTTTTCAGAGAAATTAGTTTTTTTTTTAGTTTTAATGGAAAATTTGAAGGAAAAAGATGAATTTTTTTATACGTTTTAACAGTATGTACAACTATACAGCTTATATATAGGTGTTCTTCGAGTCGATTTCCACAGTTTTTGAGATACTTCCGATGGATTGATAACACAATTTTTAACAAAATTTCTAATAAAGAATTAATTATGTAAGAACAATTTTAAAAATTTGTTCATTTTTTAATAATAAGTCAAAGTTAAATTATGTTTTTTAAATGGCACCATACATTTTTCTTTCTATGTTCTTCATTGTAGTATATAAAAAGAGAAGTTTCTTGATACGGTATCATGTATCATTTTTTTTATTCGATCTCAAGATAATTAAATTAACACAACATAATCCATGAATATATCGTAGATACAGCAGTGAGATGCAAACATAAAACTTTGCAGTTTAGTTGAATCTACACGCGTAACAATTGAAAAGATCTTCTATTCTATTCTATCGAAAAGAATGGAACTTTGTGCTGCGGAAAGTGAGTTTGAACATTTACTTTAATAAATTTATATTGTATAGGTACTTAATTAAAACACTCAATACACGTTCGATAACATCGAATAAACGTACTTCATCTTTTACATGTTTCAATTACTCTTTATGTATTTTAATGACTACTAATTCTGTGTATTTAAACTTTCGTTAGAAACATTTTGTTGTCAATTAATCGGAAATATCTCCAAAATTGTGGCGATTGAAGGAATACTTTGTATATCACTTCCTTACTTCAAAGTTAAAAAATAACAACTAAAAAAATCTGATTTTCAAGTTAAATTAACATTGCTCAATCATCAAAAGTGAATTAACTTAATTTCATTAAAAAATTGTCAAAATTATTATAATTAAAAAAGAGTGATTAAAAAAAACATTACAATCCAAAAAGAGTGATTTTAAAAAAATCATAAGAATTGTGTGTGTGTGTGTGTGTGTGTGTGTGTGTGTGTGTGTGTGTGTGTGTGTGTGTGTCACAACCCAAAAAAGGTGATTTTTTTTTAAAGGTTGTAAAACAAAAATATTAAACAAAAAAGACGGGCAATTAAGAAGAAGTTCAGCTTTAAAACAAGGTATAATAGTTGACGATGCTACCAATATAATCTTAAAACATAGTAGTGAAAGATGTCATTCGAAAAGCAGCATTTAAAGCATTATTTTTTTTTCACATTTCAACTGAAGAAAAATGCCGGCTAAGAAAATGATTTGCCTTAAGTGAAAATGCTCTGTCTTATAGTACGTGTAAAAAGTGGTTTTAAAAGTTTCGGGATGGCAATTTCAATCTCTAAAATGAAGAACGCCCTGGACAACAACAAAAAATTGTAGGTCCCATATGCTTGTGGCAATTATTGAATAACCAGCGCACCACAAGCATGTATAAAAGTATAACACAGGTCAGAGGCCTAACGTAAGAAGAAGAAGAAAAAGAAGAAGAAGAAGAACATATTTTTGTTAAAAAGACCGAAAATTAAGTTGTACATCTAACATATTAACTTTAATCTCGGTTTAATTTATTTTTTTTTTAAATTTTTTCTAATTCTTAGAACTAGAAAAAGAATGAAAAATTAGTTGAACCGAGAAAATTAAATTACATTGGTTATAGAAATGAGTATATGACCGTTTCTATCAATATAGTTTAATTTAAATTTCAGTTCAATTAACTCTTCATCCTTTTCTCTAGTTTTAAGAATTAGAAAAAGATAAAGAGTAAATTGAACTAAAATTAAAGTTAATCTACATTGGTAGAAACAGGCATTAGAAGAATAAGTTCAATCGAGATTAAAATTAATAAAAATTTGTAAGTCTACAACTGACAGAAATGAGCATGATTAAAGTTAAGAGAAATTTGGTCAAATTCGAAGGTTTCGAAATGCCTTGATCCGCCACTGACGTCCAGGTACTTGCGCACTGACGCACATGCGCGTTAAAAACCGTTCGCGTGACGCGTCTCCGACAGTCCGACATGACACGATGATCAGTACAAAATAGCGACTCCCAGCGATTGGTTCGTGTGACATCTTCGGCGCTTATTCGAAGCTCGTTTTTTTGCGTTTCTCAGCGGTAAGGGATATAACTCGATCCGTCTTGATGGCACGCGAGGTTTGATCGGTGTGGTGCGTTTCGAGAATCGTCGGAAAATCTCGTAGAAATATCATCGAGACATCAGGCGTAAAATTAGGCGTAGATTCTTCGCTAGGCGCATTCATCGATCGATTATCCCCGCGAGGTTGAACCGGTACACGATAGATGGCCACGATCGCGAAATCCGTAGAGTTCCTATAATAACTTGTAAAAACTCTAGAATTCTCCGCACGTGCACGATGTCGATACTCACAATTACATCCGAATCACACAATTAGGGATGAAAGAATAAATTTATTCAAATAACCGATTTAAAAAAAAAGATCTTTTTATAATATATCTCAAAAATATGAATGATCCATTCATTTGTAATTTTCTTCTATATATGTATGTATGTATATATATATATATAGCTGATTAATTTTTAACTGACAAAATGTAAAGGTGACTTTGATCAAAGTTTTATTTTCTTAACTTAATTGATGATTAGCTCATCAATGTTTATAGCAAATTTTTAACTAATATATTGTACACTTTGTCATTTTTAATCTATTCTCTCTTTTCATTCTAAATTAAGTAAAAAAAAATAGCAATTTTGTTCTGATTGACAAAATGTTAATATTTTTTTTATTAAAACTCGATTAAATTAATCGCAGTTTGATCGCGGTTTGAATTTCACCCTATAGGCTTTAAATATAATGAATAAGAAATAGAGTTAAACAGACAGAATTAGAAACAGGAAATATATTTCAACATATAGAAAACCATGCTTCAATCCACAATAGATGAATAAAGATGAGTATATTCGCCATATATTCTAGAGGAATAAAATTTAATAATATCAAATGAAAAATCGATATAGGGATTAATTGAATTTAAGAACATCGGTAAATTAATTGATTTCTTAACAATATAAACAACAATCAATATCGATTAATCAATGAGAATTTTTTTTACTCATCCTTAGTTGAGGATATGTAACATTAGTGTGACTTTTGACAGGATAAATTAAATTTGGACGTAACAATATGACTTTGCAATCAAATAGAATCCTGCTCCGATTTTTATTATAGGAAAATATATCCAGCCATATCCCTAAGTGTTTCGATACTAAATATTGTATTATACGTATATTAAAAGAGACAAAAGTTCTTAATTTGAATATTGAATCAGAACGGAATATAGTAGTAGGAATATGCAGGTATATACAGGCTGGCCCATGTAAAGTGTTACAAGCTATTATCTCTGAAAGTGTGTGTCAAATGACAAATATGTTCAGACAAAAATTTTATGACTTTGAGAAGAGCGTAAGACATAAGGTGGTACCATTTGTTTGACCTTGGGTGGCGTTGTCAAAGTGAGAGCAAGGCCACTTTGAATTTTTTAAATGGAACCCCCATTTTTTTATTAAATTTTCTTGTAGCTTACCTCAAGAGCTTTTCAAAACACTATAATAAAATATTTTTTCATTAAGTTAATTTTTCGAGTTATAAGGCTCAAAAGAGCCTTACAGTACAGTCGGTATTAGCATTACGCAAGTTGTCCGACCGACGGTTAAAACCTCTTGAATGTTGTTTAGGATTATGTCCTGGATAACATTTTATCAAGATCAAGGCCATTGGAGGTTGTACCTGTTACTAGTATTTTCATTTTTACGTAAAAATGAAAATAC
Source organism: Mycetomoellerius zeteki (assembly GCF_001594055.1). Lineage (NCBI taxonomy): Eukaryota > Metazoa > Arthropoda > Insecta > Hymenoptera > Formicidae > Mycetomoellerius > Mycetomoellerius zeteki. The sequence continues at coordinate 123,493 of NW_017256136.1, forward strand.
TAGTAACAGGTACAACCTCCAATGGCCTTGATCTTGATAAAATGTTATCCAGGACATAATCCTAAACAACATTCAAGAGGTTTTAGCCGTCGGTCGGACACCTTGTGTAATGCTAATGCCGACAATATTGTAACTTTCAAGCCTCATAACTCGAAAAGTACTTAATGAAAATGAACTTAATTATAGTGTTTTGGAAAGCTCTCCAGGTAAGCTACAAGAATATGTAATGAAAAATGGGGAGTTCCATTTAAAAAATTCAAAGTGGCCTTGCTCTCACTTTGACAACGCTACCCAAGGTCAAACAAATGGTACCATCTTATGCTCTCCTCAAAGTCATAAAACTTTTGTCTGAACATATTAGTCGTTTGACACACACTTTTAGAGATAATAGCTTGTAATACTTTACATGGGCCACCCTGTACATATAGCTATAGAAATCTTCATTGTAAATTCAGTAGATGACAAATGTCCACTGTTCAATGTTTTACCGTCGATCTATCCCTATTGTCTCATTTTACATAGAGGAATTGCACAGTCATTTTGTTTCAATGGTAACTCGTACGTCCATTCAGACACAATCGTACCGTTTTACGATTTGCTTACATACCACGACGGTTTTATGCAATATTTCCAAACCCGATCATTACGTTATACGACGAATTATTTAGCCTAATTGTTTGGTAAAATCGCTAACGGAATCAAAAACTTTTGTTACAATTACTTACAATTTATTATGGTGATGTGTATCTATACAGTGTATCCCGAAATTCGAGGACAATATTATTACAGTGTCTCACTATAAATGCTCACTATAAATGCTCACTATAAAATCTTACTATAAATGCTTTGAAGCGTTTGATTGATCAATTAAACGAAAGAATTTTACGAATTGACCAGTCAAAAACGGCATTTTTAGAGCATTTGTAACATCGTATTGGCCATATTCTAGATTTTAGTTTTCAAGAGGAGCTAACCTTACTTCGATGTTATGATATATATGTAATAGGCGATACAGATAATACTACATATATGCGTTCTGATTGGTCTTGATTGCTCCATAGTAATGGCGGCGATTTATCGATTTTTCGATTATTTATCGACCGTGCTTATCGCCTCTCTGATTTATCTAGGACTCTAACCGACACGAAACAAAACATGTCTTATAAGTTAGCGGAACAATGTGAGCAGCATCAATCCAAACTAATATTTTTATTTGTTGCTCATTTGTTGCTAAAAAGTTGTCAAAGAAATAAATTTACTCTGCAGGACTGCGTTCAGGAATTATGGCTAGATAACTTCTCTTAAAAAATGATGTTTCGCTAACTTATTTTTTACTGGTACTTTACTCTTGTTCCGCTAGCGCGCTGAGGTTTTTTATTGTTAGGTATAACCTACGAAATAAGTATAAATAACAATGAAAAAGTGCGCTAGCGGAACCAGAATAAAGTACTAGTAAAACATTTGTTCCTCGCTTAAAATTGGCACTGAGATATCGTCTGAATTTCTTGCACGCTGAGGTTTTTCGTTGTTATTTATATTTATTTCGTAGTTAATGGATTCAAAATTAGGATATTTCGACAGCAACAAATTAGCAACAAATTCCTACGTTATTTTTACGTAGATCGGCTTTGTTATATGTATCCGTATTGTTCCGCTAACTTAATCTTCCTTTAGCGCGGAACATCATTTTTTAAGAGAACCTGCAGAGCAACAAATAGAAATATTAGCTCATTTTGTTCCGCTAGCTTATAAGACGTAAACAAAACATTGCCACTGTACTGTAGGATTGGCCAAACTTTAAACATTTATATTTACAAAACTACAATACTTTGCGGAAAAAAAATGGAATGCACTTTCATCATTTAATTTTTCACGAAGTTTTACGCTGTAATAATCACGCTTCAAAGCATTCATAGTAAGATTTTATAGTGAGCATTTATAGTGAGCATTTATAGTGAGACACTGTAATAATATTGTCCTCGAATTTCGGGACACCCTATATACACAGATACGAATCCTTCATTTTATTTATCTTTGTAATTACATGTTTACAACTAATTAAAAAATCTCATAGTTTGTACAAACATTCTTGTATATGTTTACATGTATTTTGAATAACAACCGTTCTCTACTTTGAATATGAAACATCAAAGCTCGAATTTTTTATTTGTAAATTTTGCCATTTTTATATTTTTTAACGTAATATAATTTAATGATAAGAAACATTTTTGTCAATGAATTTTTGTGAATTTCGCTGCCTTCATATTCTTATAATGTATAATTCAATAATTAAATATAAATTCACATAAATGCTATTTCTCAATTATAATTTTTTCGTATAGAACTGAACAATTGTGAGAGAAAACTATAAATTGCGAGATAAAGTTCCCGAATTCTTTTTGTTAAAGGGAGATTGAACTCGTAATACTATTCCTTCCCCCTCCCCCTTTCTTGTATCGGCAGTTTTAGGAGCGGGGCCCTGACACACCGGAAATGCGCATTATAAAATTCATCGTACCCGCCGGATTCGTGTACTTAACCCGAAATTTCGCAGGCACGTATTTTGATAATTGCTCTTTTCACCCCTCTCATCGTCACATCATTTCCCCTATAGCTAACGATAAACATTAATTTGGTGATTATACATAATTACTGTCGAAATGACCTTTTTGTAAAAATTACTAGGCTTGAACTTGAGAGAGAGATGAAAGATTTTCCATAATATTTTATTCAACTCGATCACCTCAATAACCTTTAATTCGTAATAGCTTGGAGTGTGCTGCTCTCGATATTTCATCTTGATTCATATATAAGTACATATTTCATCTTGATTAAACCTGCAATTAAGAATATTATAAAATTCTATTTTATTTTATTGGATATCGCTTCATTCTGTCGATTTGTACTTTCGTGATGCTTTAGCGTGAAAAAAACCTATAACATCGAAAGCGAGTTTTAGATATAGCAAAATTAAGCATCTAAAAGCATGATTATTATTATTTTATCGACATATTTTTAATCTATTAATTAACATGAATACAAATCACATTTCAATTCTCTTAAAATATCGAGCATTTCCTTCTGTAAAAGTTAGGTTGTTTCAATGTTTCAAAATTATTTACTAGTTTACACAAAGAAAAACTAAACATGAAGTATTTGCTATCCTTGTTTCAATGAACGCAACTACGACTAATGATGTAGAAAATAAATTAACATCAGATTGTGAAAAATTAAAAAAATACAGTAATTAACAGTATTTGTCATTCGCAAAGCGCAAAGCCGATATCTATCTGCCACATTGAAAACTTTCAATGCTTCCACCGATTGCAGTTGTAGCAGCGATGAGCGGAAACAAGGATTACAAATCGGCTATGTCGATTTATGACTTCACGGCGAACTCCATCAGGGGAGAGGAAATCTCTTTGTCCAAGTAAGCATAAACCCGACCGCGTAAAGTTACGTTGTGGAAAAGATGTAATATCATCTCTTGTTGGTTTAGATACAAAGATCACGTGTGCTTGATCGTAAACGTCGCCTCGAAATGCGGCCTCACAGCAACGAATTACAAAGAACTGAACGAACTGTACGACGAGTATGCTGAATCTAAAGGTAACTTCTCACATTACGGGGAAATTGAAAGCTATTCTATATTGCGAAGTAATAGTAATAAAGTAGATTCTTTTCATTATTTGGCAGGATTACGAATTCTAGCGTTTCCTTGTAACCAATTCAGTGGTCAAGAGCCGGGGAACAGCGAGGAGATTTGCAGTTTTGCCGATCGCCAGAAAGTAATTTTTCTCTTTATTCATAATCTTTTGCAAATATAAATATTTGAGTGAAAAAATAGCGTTTTATTCTATTTGACTAAAAAACTTGACTAACTACAAAATTTGCTATTGCAATATGTATATATATAATATATATATATATATATATATATACACATACACATGT
>NW_017256136.1:127796-142587 GCF_001594055.1 Mycetomoellerius zeteki
CCCTGTATACAGGGTGTTCAGCGTAACGGTCCGCACGACTTTTCAGACACTTTCGATAGTTTAAAAAAAAAAGTTGAAAGGTGAATATTTATCGGTTTCATACAGTAGGCTACAACATGCAATAAAAAAATATTAAAAAAAAAATTTTTTTTCATAAAAAAATCAGTCATCTTAAATTTTTTAAATGGCACCATTCAATTTTTTCCATAATATTATAGGGGTCTTCAAGACGGATTCAAATTACTACCGAAATGTCACTTTTATTAAGTGAAAATAGTCTAATTCGCTCGATCTACCGCCAAATGCAAGGGTGCGATGGACGAAATAAGACCGCCCAGAGAGATGTAACGACGTTTTTCGTCGCCAGGTGCGTTATTTACAAGCGACATAGGCATTAACGCCTAGCGACGGCAAATGCGCGCCTCACTGGGCAGTTTTATCTCACCGCTCACTTGCATTTGGCGATAGGCCGGGCGAATTTAGCTATTTTCATAAATTAATATCTCGTTAATCATTTCGAAAATTGCAAAATGGTAGAGGACTTTTCGACTCAGTTTAGTCCGCTTTATCTCAAAAGCGCTTTGCCAAAAATTGCGGGACACCCTTTGTTATTTTATTACATATTACATATTACTTTATGTAAGGAGAAACGCCGATAAAGTTCGTATACTCAGTGTCGGTTGTTCCACCTTCGGATAAATTATGTGATAATTATCTAATGGGTAAAAAAAAGAAAGAAAGAGAACGAGAGAGAGAGAGAACAAACAAACTAAGATTTATCGAAAGATGGAACAACCTAGCATTGGAGAAAAAGATATAATGGTAACAATATATATATATATATATATATATATACGAGGGTAGTTCGAAAAGTTCTCGGCCTGACACAAAAATAACGCCACAAATATCAAACTGCTATAATTTTAGACAAGTTTGATCCTTCACAGTGCTACTGTTAAGCTTTTCGAACTATTCTCGTACATATATATAAAAGATAACAAAAATACAAGTTTTATATGTAAAACTAATGTACAGAATTGTGTGTGTGTGTGTGTGTGTTTGCGAATCAACTATTATATTTTATAGTTATTGTAACTAAAGCTGAATGATTACGAAAACTTCAATGTACATAAATTCTACATATAGAACTTGTATAATTATCTTCTATACAGTTGTCATTATAAAAAATGTTTTTTTCTCTGAGTGTAAACGCAGACAACAATCGCCTGCTTTCCTCAATAAATACCATGAGTGAAACCCATATTCACATCGGTACTTTCCACAGGTAAAATTCGATTTATTTGAGAAAATTGAAGTGAACGGAAATAACACGCATCCTCTTTGGGCATATCTGAAGAAAGAGCAAGGTGGCCTGCTGGGTAACTTCATAAAATGGAACTTCACCAAGTTCATCGTGAATAAAGAGGGCAAGGTTGTCGAACGACACGGTCCTAATGTAGATCCTCACAAGTTGAAAGATTCTCTCGAAAAATATTTTTAAATTGTATCTTCCTATATAATTTTCTAAGGTGGATATTTCTTGTAGTATACACAAATTAAATAGAAGATTTTAAAATTTATATATTATGTTTGAACGAATTTTTTTGTGATATGAAAACTTCGCATATATATATATATACATATGAAAACTTATTTTTTCCTTCTTACATATTATGTTACAATAAACTATTTTTAAATTCTTTTTCGACATAGGCATGCACATATATTTTATATTTCGTAATGTGTAATTGTGAATTGTTTAAGTAACTGGAAATCAATATTACGTATTTGCACATTCATTATCTTTATACATATATGTATATCCACAAGTTTCATTTAAAATAAATTCTTAAAGATATTAACTTTGCTTCTATACATATTACTTAAATTATTAATACGATAAATTTTGTTTCTGTTCTACACACACATTCTAATTACATAATAATTAGTATTAATACATAATAAATAATTATCTAATTTGTACCCGCAAAATTATCATTTCGACATGTATATGTCATGTTTGACATCTACTAGTATGTATGTATAAAGGTACTAACAATAAGATATACAATTACGCTTAAAAATATCTTATTGTAATATATATACAGACACTTTGCTATATAGTATAAGAAATAAATAAAATTATGTGTAATGATCATATGCTTATTCAAAATCCCAAGCGCGATCTTTTGCGAATGATAAGCGACATTTCAAGAAATATAACTGTAGAGATGTTAATTATTACGTTATTATTATGACCTACGAAGGAAAGCGAAACTTCGATACAAATTGTATTTTATTGGCACGAAACAATCGCTGGCTCACATTCGTATTACTTTCGGCTTTGCAATCTTGTATAACCCGCGCGGAAATTGTGTGTTGTACGTCAAAGGGTTAAAATCGATATTTTATTCCGACTTCAACTAAGGCGCACGCTTGAGAAACGCGGAATTGTGCTGTTAATTAATTTGGCAACTTCGAAACTTGCGCGTCTCGTGGGACGGTACATATGGTCGATACATTTGTCCCAACTACCAACAATAGCAATGTCGACGTAAATGTAATTTCACTTGCGGGTATAAACGCCCACTCTACTTTCGCGATAATCAGCTATAGTGCAGCGGTCGCTTTTACGCTTGTTCGGCGATCTTGCCTGTTTACGGTGTCGCTGGCAACATTATACATTTTTAACCTAATTGCGCCTTTTCAAGCGATCCCGCGTGATGCGCACAGCAGTCGTGTTGGAACGCGCGGGACAATTTATCGTTTAGATTACTCTGTAAGATATAAGCAATGTTTTCTCTCAATTCTTTCATTTTTATGTCCCAATTTCGAATACCTAACTACCTTTCGTTGGTCCCTTCTATCGAACACGAGAAATAATTCATCTTACTGTGTCAGGGTTAGCAAAAACCCAGTTTTTTCCAGAAAAATCCAAATTTTTTGGGGATTTTTGTGGGTTTCTGTGGGTTTTTGTGGTTTGTGGGTTTTTGTTCTAGGACTCTAGGACAGCCATCTATTGTTTTAAAAGCGTAGTATCTGTTCGACAAAAACATAATCTCAAAAAGTTGTCCAACAGATACTACCAGGATCAGCATTTTATTAATGTCATTTATGTTAAGCAATCATAGCAGATTTCCGATTAATTTATAGATAAAAAAGTTTAATTCTTAATGTATGTTGTAATAAACTAGTTTATTTTTAAAGATCCAATAAACGTTGCTCGTGTTTTTTGACTTTTCTAATTTTTGCTTAGCAATCTCGAGCTAGATATTTTACACATTTCAATTTATTTGCACGCAGTCGTACAATGCGTTCTAATAACTTTCCATTTAAATTTCATCGTTATTATTTTGATTTACCAATACTTCGGTGATCATGAGGCTTTAACTTTGAAACGTTGGATTGATATTAATTGTAAACTTATAAGAACCATATCACAAGTACATTTTTTTAAATTATGTATTTCTAATAATATTTTTCCATCACATTCTTCTAATAGTTTCTTTCACAACTTACAATTTAAACATTATAAGACGAATTAAAAATTAGATAAGGCACTATGTTATTCAAAGAAAAAAATTTTTTAATTAGAAATATTTGATTTACATAGATCAATATATTCTCTTAATAGACAATTAACGTTTTTTTTTTCCATCTCATTTATCAAACGTATTACCATTACCACAGAATGTTTCGAATAATTGGGTAAAATATTATTCGGTATCTTTTGAAAATTTTCGAAAAAGACTGCTTTTTCTCGCCATTCAACAACGAAATAGTTAAACTCACTTGACAATAAGTTGACGTTAAAGATTCGTCAATCTTATATAATTTTATTCGTAACGTTAAATGTATTATGTTCAACCTGTGATATGACTTCATGTTTTTAATATATTAATATATCTTTCTTTCCAATGTTTAATTATAATTAAACTAACATAAATGAATTGAAATATATATAAATAAAATATCTAGCTCGAGATTGCTAAGCAAAATTAGTAATTAGAAAGGTCAAAAAACACGAGCATTTTTTTTAGTTTATTGAGTTTTGGTTTAAAAATGCGAAGGTATATTATAATAATATTATACAAAACAATGAAATTTGACATGCATCTGGGTTTTTGTAATTTGTACTTGGGTTTTTGTATTTGAATTTTTGTACAAAAACCCGATGGGATCGTAGATCACGATTTTACGGGGATATTTTTCGAACCAATTTGTGAGACTTGACTTACCTCTTATCTGTTGGAAACGTCAGAGCAATAATGGTCCCTATACTGAAAAGGTTTTCCCTCAGGAGAAAATTCTCGATTAAATAGCCAAATCCAATCTACCTTCGCAATATCACGTAGGATAATTCAAAACCTCGAAACATTAATTTCACAGTCGGTAGATATTTATCAGCAACATATCGAAAAGTCGTTAAAAACTAAAACCGAACGTTCCAGAGCTAGAAGGAGGAACTCGCGCGTACATCGCACTCATGTCTGATTTATGTATCGAGTATCGAGTTTAGGGATCGTGCGCAAGTGTTCCTCCCGCGATAATTTGTCGGTGGATGTGTGAGATCCATACGCGCGCGCGCGCGCGCACGCACACACGTGTGCCAACACAGGACAAGGGTAAGCGTGACGCACGTTCGCCGTCCTGAATTCGCATCCCCCCCGACGACGACGACGACGACGACGACGACGACGTTGTGATGACGATCAAAATGGATCGTGTCAGATCATAATCTCGGGCGCGTGTATACCACAAGCGCTACGCGGCGTATAATACACGCACCTACGCACGTGTGCGTGACGATGCACATGGTTAATGTACAAAACGAAGTTGAGAGTTAAATTATACTTTCGCTATAATTAGTCGTCCTTGCTTGCCGACTGATCCCCGAGGCTTCGCCTCCATTCATAGAACGCCGCTTTCTGAACGTGACGTCTCATTCTACCGCGGGCCGAAATACCGCCCTCGCGCCGATCGACCCTGGGGGTATGGAAAAAAATCGCACTACATTTCGATAGTTTAACATTGTCACGCTTAAATAGCTTCTCATGTAGCTAGCTAGCGAATAAAGAGAAAAAAAGAACAAAAAATTCATCGTTTTCAGTTCTCTTCATTGGAAATGAAATCAATCCACTCGTAGGTCAATCTCTCTCGTTGGTCTCTCGGGATCATTTGGTCGGTATCATTTAGATCATTCCTAGCTGCATAATTCTATTGAAATAACCAGGATACAATTTTTATATTCAGGAGAAGGTAATTTGTAACTATAATAAAACAATATGAAAAAATAACGAGATTTGTTTTCCTCGAGTGTAGATCACACATGCATGTATAAATTTTGTTGTCCGAAAATGACTGGGTTTTATTCGTTTGATAGCTTAAAATATAAAAGTCTTACACAACTAATCGGATACAGTTCCATTTCGAGGACGTTTCCATTTCCGGTAATTTAAGTTTAAGTCTTCAAATTCGCATCCGTAAATGTAATCTCTTACTTTTTCTTTCCTTTTTCTCGCGATCCTGGTTATTGAGTTTTATGAGTTACGAAAACGAGATAATATAACATAACATAGATACGGAAAGGTTCCAAGCATTTATAGGGAATCCAGATAAACCCAATATGCCACCGAGGAGACCTTTGAAGGTTGAGAAACTATAGCTAAGACTATGGCCTGGTTTACACCGTACGCCTAGTTCGCGACCTATACGATAGAAGTCTTTGTTTAACCTGTAGGTTAAACAAGGACGCTCATTGTTTAGGTCGCGAACTAAGCGCACGATGTAATCGTAGCCTATATGGGCAGCCGAGCCCATATATGCAGGGCGAGGCCTGTATAAAACGTCGCAGATTAATCTCTCTCTCGAAGTGTATCGATTTTAGGAAAAAAAAAAGAATGGTTTAAGTAAAAGTTATAGGGTAGGTGCCATTTAGAGGGACATTTATAGAGACCGCGCTAGTTTTATATAAATAAATGACGCCACGGAGAGCTTACGTCATTTCCTAAGACTGTCAATGGCTACGTTTACACCGTGCGCTTAGTCCGCGACCTATACGATAGGTGTCTTTGTTTAATACACAGGATAAACAAGGACATCTATTGTATAGGCCGCGGCCTAAATGCACGGTGTAAACGTAGCCAATGACAAGCGTTCTCTCTCTCTCTCTCTCTCTCTCTCTCTCTCTCTCTCTCTCTCACAAATAAAAAGGTACTGAATTATCTTCCCTCGATCCTCAGCTACTTTACTACACAATGACGCAATTAAATATAGACAAAAAACAAAAGACATATTTTGTATTCGTAGTGCAGAGAAGCTATCTCAATTTCCAACTGTCGCAGTCGTTCTAAATGAAGAAATGAAAGCTTCCAGTAAAGCTATTTCTGTTTAAAGTCAAGCCGTACTTTCAGTAATCGTGACAGAACAAAATGGAAAGCGATGTCGAGAAAATAACGTCGGTTTACTTGACATCGTTTTTCAGATTGTTGTGTAATGATTACTAAAAGCAGGACTTAACTCTGAAAGCAGAGCAAAGAAAAATTGCTGAAGAAAAGCGAAGGGCCGGGCCGTTTCGTACTATCCTATTAACTCTGTTTAACACACTCGCCTTTCAACTGAAATCGTGTCGCACGAAGGACGTAAGAGATTGATCGATAGTGGTGACGTAAAAGCCCCTGAATTGTCATTTATCGCCGGCCTTTAAGAGCTAACGTTGACGTCGTCAACATCAACGGAGTGTCATGCGGAGGTGGTATGCATGGTACCAGGTTCCATGAACGTGTGTCATCTATGTATATCGTCGATATCGGCGCGAACGGTTATCAGCAAAGTTCAGCCGTCAAAGGCGTCTAATTTCAACTTTAACCCTTTTCCACCCACGCCGCCGCGCCGGCGTGTATGTATCCTCCTTTTCTTCTTTTTTCGCGGCACGGCGGCTGCATCCTTCTTCCGCGTAAGATCCAGACGCAATTACGCAATGCGCAGTAAAAATACATCCGCGGGAAATGTCAGTGGAACGATTGGAATTAAACGTTTCAAGGATGCTGCGTTCGTTCAAAAGATTCTGCATGCTCGCGTGAACCTCTGACACGAGAGCAGTCCCTCTTCTCCCTTTATCTTCGTCTCTTTCGATGACGGTAACGACGATGATGTCCCCTGTTAGAAACTGCATTATCGGTGTATTCGATTGAACGCATTTTCCTCAGGATATTTCCGATCTGACATTTTTCCAATCGTTATATATAAATGTCGTTGCTATAACGATGTTTGCCACCTTATACATGAGAAACGATAAACAAACGTCTCGAGGCAATCTATGTACCAATCTATGTAAGTTAAACAATTTTTTAACATTCTTTCGATTTTAGTATAAAATCCACTGCACCACCTCCTAATTTTGCGTCTACTTTAATCCTGTAAAAGGATTTTTTATTCCGTTCAGTCAATTCGAAGATTTTTATACGACTGTAATGTGATAATTTGGTCACTCCAGCATCCCCTTAATTTACGAAGTGATACGGAGCGTCTTTCTAAAGTATATATTTTCCTATTTTTAACTCCCTTGTCTTTGTCTGCCTATAAGTTTCTAACATTTGTTTACTCCTTCCCTCACTTCCTTTCGATCTACAATAATGCCCGATGTGACTTACAGTTCGCATTATTAAGTATACAAACACGCGGATAGAAGTGTACATGAACCGTAATGTCTTCCTAACATGCCACCTATTAACAGTATGAATATATATGCAATAAGTGTCGTAAAAAAAAAAAAAAAAACAAAATGATAGTGTCAATTTGCTATTAGCCTATTTTTTATCGAATATTGATTAATACGATCCCTTTCGGTCTATCATACAGCCAAGGTTGATGGAGCATTATATCATAATGGCCTTTTCAATTTTGACATTTAAATAAAGGTTGGACATTAAATATCAAAAACCATCACACGGAACAATGAGGCAAATTTAAAATAACTGATCAGAAACTGTATTTATTAAGATTTACAGATTTGATTATTTATTCAATCGCACTGACGATGAACTCTTGACGATCATTTGCGTTGCGAGAATTAATTTTAATTTTAAATACAAATTTTTTTTTACTTAATAGTTATTATATTTAATTTTAAATAATGTTGTCATTAATTATAGCTCATTAACAATCACACAGTTTGACTTATTAATTTTCTTTGTCGCGTAGTTTGACATATTTTCTTTTTGTTAAAAAAAAAAAAAAAAATTCAATACAAAAAATTAGAAAGAGGAGGTAGGAGTGTAAGTCGCCGTGATTTCCGTCACACGATGACGTTCAACCGGCTAACTCTCTCGAATAGTCTAACCTAACCTCTCGCCGATAAACGTGGGCTGGCGAGTGATTCTTCCCCCTTCTCATCGTCCCGCTCCGAGGGCGCCGATTCATACGACTCGCTCGTTTTAATTCGCCTTAATCGCGACGTCACGTCCCCTTCCTTCCGCTTCGACTCACGTGCGGATGTGAGCTTAACTCACCGAACGGGTAGGGTAGGGCAAGAGGAGAGAGGAGAGGAGAGGAGAGAGAGGAGAGAATCGACCATTACACAGGCCGACCGCCTTTCGATGTCGAAGCTACATACGTGCGTAATGTACAACCGCGTGACCGGCGCGACGAAGGCACTCCGATAGAGTGTCGATTCGTCTCGAGATCGAGCCTCCGCGCGTCTTTTCGAGATAAAAATTTCAGAGAGATGAAGAAACCGATGACAGATATCGAGTAAACTCCCATCCCGATAACGCATAGAGCGACCGAACCAATCTGCAAATATAGTAGATTTCTTAATTCTCTATATATTCATAACGCGGCAAACTAAATTCACATTTTCGTTCAGAAATTCTATATTTCGTACATTTGAATTTCAGAATGATATTGTCGTAACATCATACATTGTTGTAATTACAGCAAGAATCTTAAAAATTAAAGACAAAAATACATAGGGAAGTAGGAGTCAGCGCACTTTGTGCGCGCAAGTACAATAATAAAAAGTTTAAAGGGATCCTAAAAATGATTAGTCATACTGTAAACAGCACTTAGGTACACACAGACGATTATGTGTCATTGACACATTACTACATCAACAACGTCTCACTCACGCATGTCACACATATGCATAAATTTTGGTATAACAATTACGTTTTAATTAGACGTCTAAGTACAATTTTAAGAATTCCACGGTGTTTCTTCATGCAAACTACTAGTCCGTGAACTACCATTTCGTAAGTACAGATTGCACAGTTTTTATACGAAGCAAATGTTGTCACGACGTGACAGCTCTGGAGCGCTATATTGGACTAAAAAATGGTAAAGATCTCAAATCTCTTTCGAAATTTTTTGTCGTTCTCAATATAGACTCTACCTCACACGTGTATTAATGCATATACTTTAACCATGGGAAAGGATTTTCAAATTAATAAGAGAGCAAAAAAGTAATTGTTACACAAAAATTATATGGTTTAGTCAGTAATACAGATGACTTTAGGATCCCTTTAAGGGAATGCTGGAGTAGCCAAATTGTCGATCTTGCTAAAGATGGCGTTGCAATATATGTTAGATAACGACAGATGAATGCGTTTGAATGAGACACAACGTTATATAACAAATATAAGAAATTATATGGATGAAAGATGTCACTATTATATCGAATTTGAAATTAAAAAAAAGTCTGTACTATCGACCTGAATCAGTTCGGTCGTCGCTCCAGCATCCTCATAATTTTTGTATAACAATTTTCCTCTTTTATAGATTTGAAAATTCTTTTCAAGGATTAAAGTATGCGCATTAATACGTGTTTGTGAGGTGGAGTTTATGCCGAGAACGACAAAAAATTTTTCTTAAGATTTCAATTTCGAAATTTTTTGTCGTTCTCGGAATAAATTTCACCTCACTGACACGTATTAATGTGTATACTTTAATCTTGGAAAAGGATTTTCGAATTTGTAAAAGAAGAAAAAAGTAAGTCCTTGGAAAGCACGTAATTTCGTTTTAGGAGAAATATTTTTTCTACGCTTTGAATCTTAATTCCACAAACTCAGTATTGTTCGTACAAGTAATCTGAATCCTCGCCTCATGCTTATTTTCAATCTGTCAAAACTTTTATATCAAGCAATGTTAACCTCAGGTGACAGCTGTACCTGCGAGAAACAGTGAATTTTTTAACTTTTTTCCGATTTTCTAGTGAAATCGTGTTTTCCGGGATTTCTTTTTGTGCGTTCTTTAATTCTGTAAAAAAAATTTTGCAATCCGTGAAGCTAATTCGGAAATTTCTCCTAAAACGTAATCGTGGTAAAACAGGACGACTTCAGGATCTCCCCTTAATAGTCCATATCTGATGACAAATATTTTAATATATATCTTCGTGCTTCGACTTACTTCAAGCCATTTAAAATTTTACTTGATTGACTACTGGATGTGAGTGTGTAAGTTGCGGCAATTTGATGAGTAATTATCCGCTCTCTTTTTCATTTATAAAAATATAATGGCTGTGTTATAACTCTAATTTTTATTATAGCCTTACTTCATGAAGGTTTTTTTATTTTCTTTCGGTTAGTAAGTAAACTGCGATGGATCTAAAGAGTCTTTTTAGTAAGGTGGTATCACGATTGTTGCACATCTTGCACAAGATTTAATCAATACGTTCAGCTTCGTTGAGAATACCTCGAAGTAAGTCGAAACGCATACGAAAATATATGTATATTAAAATATTTGTATCAGATATGGACTATTAAACATTTTATTATTATACTTGCGCACAAAATACCGCACTGACTCCTACTTCCCTATGCATTTTTGTCTTTAATTTGTTAAATATCGAGGAGTTCTGTATTGTTCAATTTTTTTCATTATTGTTAAATCTGAAAACTGTCAAGCATGCAGTATCTCATATGCGTTTAAAAATGGAGTCTTGAGAAAATAGAAAATACGTGGCTTATAAAAAGAAAACTTTTACAAGTCTAATTTTAATATTAGCTGTAACGTACTTCGAATTTTGTATGCTGATGTTAAACATGTTTAAATTTCATTATACAATTTAATCTGTTAGTTTATAAAGTATCCTATATAATAAAGTCGAATAATTTAATAATAACTCGGAGAAAAAGGAGGAAATAGAGAAATTTATTAACTTTTTATTAGCATTATTTTTTTAAATTTTTTTAAAAACTTTTATTACACACGCGAATTTATTATACACGCTTGTGCGCAATATTTTTGTCATTTTTATGTAATAAAATTTTCTTTACTTTAGTAAAACTTTTAGATCTTATTACTTTTTGTAAAAATTAAATATACAAAAAAAAATAGAAATTTGAATCTTTGTGAGCACAAATGGGTATGTGCTATGTGAGTAATACATGTTTACACGTAATAAGAGAGGGAAGGATGAAGGAAAAAAGGTATAACAGGAAAAGAAAGAGGGAGGAAGATTTTTATTAGAAAAAAAAAAAAAAAAAAAAACCACGCGCGTCCTTTTTAATTAAAATCTCCCCCCCCTCCATATCTGAAAATAAAAAAGTCATTACAAACTAAATTACATCTATTCTTCGGAAAATTAATATTTTAATAAAGTACCGAAAGGCTACGTTTTTATAGTACCTATCATATTGTAAATAAACTGAGCCGCCAGACTCTTATTGAAAGATGACTCGCATACCGCGTTTAATTGCGAATGACACTTCTCTGTTGAGGACCCCCATTTAGTCGGACCGGAAGATTAAACTTGGCGCGATCCCAGGGGACGTGCCCGGTTAGTTACGATACTGTCATAAGCTGCGTGGTGTTGCTCACAGCTTAAAAGAGCCGGCATTGTGTACGCATATGCCAGGGACCGGATGTTCGCGGATCATTTGACCGGAAACTGAAGGTTCGCGCATCGGCGTAATCGAGACGGCTCGCCACATGCTAATCGCCCTGCAATCGTCCGCATCCTATATGTATGTTGCGAAATGCCAGACTGTTCATTAACAGAGAAACATTACGCTAAACACTGAATAAATCAACACTTTCTATCGAAGGAGAAAGAAAAAAATCGTGTTTCTGATAATAATGACCGTGTTTATAATATTTTATTCTTCGTAATTCTAAGGTAAACAAACTAAATAAAATACTCGTTTACATATATGTTGTTAAAACATATATTTTTTATGTTTTGTATTTTATATTTTGCTTATAACATTTGGAATTCCTGTACGTTTTTTAAATCAAAGATTCTTGTGCAATATTTTGATATTAATAAAAACTAAAGCGTTAAGAGAGAATTATATATCTTCTCTCAAAATATATAACATAAAAAGATCCTTGTTCTGATTTTTATTTAAATCGTTCATGTTACGCATTTTGAGACATTTTTCCACATATCATTATAAATTCTCAAAAATTATTTATATAAATTTAAATCTCATAGGACCCGACGTGCAGAACTCATTAATAATATATTAAAGACCTAATGCCGGTCGAAGCTAGATCTTTAATTGCTTCTTTTAAATAATTCAAACTGTGAATTATTTAAAAGAAGCAATTAGAGATCTAGCTTTGACCGGCATTTAATATATTATTAATTATTTATATCTTATGAATAATAAACAATGAGTCTTTGTTCTCCTTTCAGTACTACTAGGAAGCCGTAAATTACAATGGTATACTATAATGATTCTTATAATTATTTACTGCGTTTAATTAATATCTATAGTCTAGAGCGAAATAATGAACTAGTGTTTTATGCATTCTTAAAGCTATAAATAATTTCTTGCTCTTCTCTTTTCCCTAAGCACTTATAAATTATATACCACCTTGATCAAGAAGTTTCCGGAATTACCACCAGGTGATGCTCTGAGTCAGCTGATTTGAGTTCTGTTTTTTTTTAATTAGGTTGCCACATCTATCATTGACATTTCCACCAAATTTTATCGCCATAACTTGACATTTGTAAAAGTACGCCGTCTTGAGTACATCTACCTCTGCACGTGTTTTCGATTTTTTACAGTTTTAAATGGAGTTGAATTTGCAACAACGAGTTTGTATTAAATTTTTTGACCAAGAACGAAACGAATACCATTCAACAGCCATCGAATTCATCCGATATGACTCCCTGCGATTTTTTTCTGTTCGATCGAGTCAAAAAACCATTACGGGGAACGCGTTTTAACAGCCGAAAGGAGGTAATGGAAAAATCGAAGACGGCTCTGATGACTATACCGACAATAGAGTTCCAGAAATGTTTCGAGAGCTGGATCAAGCGCTGGCATAAGTGCGTTGCAGTCGATGGGGAGTACTAAGGAAGTACTTTGAAGGGGACATCACTTTTGATGAATAAACTTGTAAGTATTTTGAATTTTCTGAATGAATTCCGGGAACTTTTTGATCAAGCTGGTATGTACTTTATAGAAACTATTGAGAGAAATAGAAGCAAAAAAGATATTTCTTTACAAATTATGTGATTATTTGATTAATGAAAAATAATACTTTAGGAATACTAACATCTCTTTATGAATAGAAGAAATAACAATGTGCGCATGTAAAATAACTATGGTAAAGCATGTAAGGGAAAAATGAGTTAATTAAAAATAATTAACCTTCTGAGGACCGTCATCTTCTTGACCGACTTTTTTATTTTAAGGGCTAGAACTTTTTTTGTCAATGTCATGGGGTTGAGTGGCGAAAAAGGTGGCGCCACTGTCGAGTCTTTAAAGGGGCCTCCGGTCCTCCAAAAGTTAAATAACTAAATAATTTAAGTAATTAAAAAACAATTTTTAATCACACAGTGTGAAAGAGATAATTAGCAGTACTTAAGGATATTTTACAATATCAGCTAAAAGTATCAATCAACAAATTAACTAAAAAAGTTAATATCAACCATAAAATGTTAGTCACAAATACGCTCCGAAACCAATTGCAAAAAATAAAACAAATGCCTTTAGTTTATAATGGCTTATGTAGCGCAATCACCATATTTTGATGCAACTTTAGATAAATAAATGCTCGGATAAATAACTTTTAAACGAGAACTGGATCCAAATAAACTTTTGTACAAATATTTGTTAAGAATTTTATTATCATATATACAAAAAATTTAATTTAATTTACAATTTTTCATCAAATTTGCAAAAAATACTATAAAATGATTTTACATGAGAATCAAAATAAATAAAAAAATTAAATAACTTTCAAATTAAAAAGAAAATTGTATTCAAATTTTATACGGATTTAGACATTAATAAGAGAACAATTTGAAATTTGTATGTTTTTTTTAATGCTTTGAGATGTGACGTGTATTCTTGTTATAATATTTATACAGATGAAAGTTACGAAAGGGTCATGAGAGAAGGATAAACGTCTTGAAAAGAATCTCAAACTGCCATTTACGCGGTAGAAACAACTCGTTTACACGAATTGTGATGAACGAGGGTCCCGATATCGGCGCGCATGTTCAAAGTTCGATGTTCCGGCGAGCGAACGCGTGCAACGAAATATATGCGACATGCGCCGCCGCGCCGCGCCGGGCAAACCGTCATTCATGAATTGTTTCTCTCTCGTCTCTCCCGCTCGCCGTTTATTTATATACCGGCCAACATATAAGTCGCCGCCGTGCCACGCGGCCGCGATGCAACGACGCGATGCAACGACAGGCGAGGAGGGGAAGAACCCGCGCGTCGCGCCACATTTTTCTATTAATCCCGTAAGAGCGTGTCCGTCCGCGGGTGACGATAACGGTCGATACGGTATCGGGGACGATCGCGCGGGCGAGCGGCCGCAAGGTCACCGG
>NW_017256136.1:142673-147515 GCF_001594055.1 Mycetomoellerius zeteki
CCCCCCCCCCCCCCTCTCTCCCTTCACCGGTTCATTCGTGCGAGAAGTGCATGTGTACATGTGGAATTGATTATGGAGTAGACACGCTCCGAAAGAAATGTAAGAATCGGAATGTAAGAATTGGCTACTCACGATTCGGAAATGTACACAAGCCGTGGCTCTTCTTCCTTCAAACGGAAATGCATTTTAACATTTAACATTAGGATTGTTATTTTTTTATATTGCTCTGATTACATTTAACGTAATGCTATACAAATGCTATACGAAGCATTTTTTTATTGGTCAATATGTAAAATTTTTTCTTCTGATCAGTCAATCAATGCTTCAAAATTTTTGTGAAAAACTTTGACCGCCACACCTTCTATATTTTTTTCTAAAAAAAAAAAAGAAAAAAAAAATTATCAGATGTTGCCTTCCTGCCGGAGATTACTTGTCGACACCGGAGAAGACAAATTGACACGCGCGCTTTGAAAAAACGGTCATAAAAATTTAGATCGGTTAGCCGGAGATTTTTTCCATCTGCTGTTGGATTCGTTTAAAAAGTCGAAATTTCCGGCCGAAAACCGGAAAAGTAGCAATCATTATCAAGATATTAAAAAGCGAATTTATTTCATTAGTCGCGAAATAGTGATCAAAATGACTACGGGATCAAATTCGTTTTCTTTCGTCAAAATCATAAGATTTATAAAAACTAAATGGGAAAGTCGATTAAAGGACTAGAAAAAAAACGTTGGTAAATACTTTAGAAATCATGTTTGAGAAATAATTCTGGGAGCTTTATTATCTTTCCTTTTTCTTTCATGTCCTTTGTAGCTAACATTCTATCAATATACTCCATTATGTGTTAACCCTCCATGCTTCGCCAAGTTATGGAATCGATAGAAAATTAGTCTTCGGTCGTCATAATGAGAACGGACCATCATCAGAAACTATTTCAATCATTTTAAAAGATATTCGAAGGATTTTTTAGAAGACACGATCCAAGCGTAAAATCTCATTCATTATATTCACGCGCGTGAAATGAATACTCCAACATTAAATTCCACAGTTTTAATTAGAGTTCCTGCTTTATTTTGAAGAGACTAATAGCGAATAAACACATAGTTCGGTACCGAATCGTTGCGTCTCCTAATTTCTTCCGCGCGTGTGCAAACTTTATTGTGTATAAATTCGATATGCCTTGCATCGCAATCTCTTTAAATCTCAATACATCATTTGCTAAAACAATGCCATAATCCAAAAATTATCATTTTTTAGTTGCTTATAAAAAAAAGAATGAACATTTAAAGAAAAAAAAAACAGAAAAACGTACTTTAAAACTATATACTTTTATTTCTCTATAATTAGTTTTTACATTAAAATTGCATTTCAAAATTAACATTACAAGGTCGTAATAATTCAAAACATTCAAACTCATTTTCTGGAAAACTATTTTTGAAGGTGCGAATTGTAGCAAATGAGCGATATATCTACGAATGTGATCGTATAAGAAGAGGACCAGTATACGCTGCGTGTATACGCTGCTTTCATTTATTTTTCTTTCTTTTCTTGTGTCCTGCTAGCTTGATAATCACGAGTTTCTTCTATCTAAATGACATGTAGCACAATAACAAAATTATGTATATATTCTGTACAAACAAGCACAAAATTATGCAGTAAATAGTTCATCTTGTTTGCCTACAAATCGATTGCCTACGCCACTTTTGCCGACAGTTCGTTATGCTCGTTTGCGCAAAAATCATTGCTTACAGTTCGATTGCCTATATGCACTTTTGCGTACAAATAAAAATTTTAGAAACGAAGTTTGCCTGCATCGATTATTGTCTACATGTATTATTGCTTACAGCTCGATTGCTTACATGTATTATTGCCTACATGTACTATTCTCTGCTTTAAAAACATAAATTCTCTGCTTCTGTTTTAAAATACAAATTTTCTGCTTTAAAAACGTGAATTCTCTGTTTTAAAAATACAAATTATTTTCTTACTTAACTTAACCTTAATTTTATATTTGTGCGAAAAAGTGCTTGTAGGCAATCGAACTGTAGGCAGGGTCGGATAAAGGTTTCTGCCGCCCCTAGGCAGTGAAATTTTTGCCGCCCTCATTCGACTCTCGAACAACTACGTCGGCAAAACGAACACCTAAAAAAAAAGATCGTCTGCAGGGATTGAGGAACTTTCTCTCCATCTATTTTGCGAAACTATCGATAAAATCGTAGTGTCGAAAATGAATGTGATGCGTATTCGTACTAATGGAAACTGCAGGATTGTTTTTATTAGGACGAATACGCACATCCGTTTTTGGTGCGCTGGCGCTGGTGTAAGTGTTGCACCACTGACGAGATAGGGCCTAAAGCACAAAGATGATCGTAACTGAGTCGTGGAATGTAAGTCGTAGTTGTAGGTTGACCAAAACATTGTGTGTGGACTACGACTCACGATTCAGTTACAACCATCTTTGCGCTGAAGCCCATATTGTTAAAATTCTGTGTTCATTTCATATATACGTTTGTTTGACCCAATGCGCTTATTGAAGTGAGCAGGAGCTATAATAGGAGCATATTGGAACATGTGACGCGAACAAACCTTTAGTGATCGATGAAAAATTTTCTCAATCATTCGCGTGACAAAAAATAGTTATCTTTTTAGAACTTTTTTTCAAAAAATGCCGCCCCCCCCAAACTTGTCGCCCCTAGACATAGCCTAGATTAATCTCTAATGCTAACATGGCACTGGCTGTAGGCAATAATACATGTAAGTAAATGTGATTTCGTCTCTAAAATTTTTACTTGTGCGCAAAAGTGCATGGCAATCAACCTGTAGACAGTAATATTTGTGCGCAAACGAACTGTCGGCAAAAGTAATGTAGGCAAACGATGCTGTAGGCAATCGATTTATAGGCAAAAGGAGCCATCTCAATAGTTCAATATATACGTCTTTCTCGATTCTGCTCAATTGATACCGCTAGCTTGACGGAGATGAATCAGATGTAACATTGCACATAATGGTTGAATATTTGGTTTTTAAAATTTGGGATAAATTTTCGGTTGACGATAAATGTCTAATGTCCAATTTCTTCACCTCTAGATAACTTTATACAGGAAATATCTCCCAGATTACAATGGAGATATCTCCTGGATAAAGCAACTTATCCGTAACTTATCTGGAAGTGAAAAAATTGGGCATAAGGCGGCTTTATATTGATTTATAAAATTTGGAGCTTTCCGATTGATCAAGAGTAGCCATTACTTGAACGACCATGCGCAACCATTGAGAACCTTGGTTACACCTAGTATTCTTACATCATGATTATAATACGATATAATCATCAAATCGATTGTTAACTTCGAGAAAATAGTGATAGAAATTGTCGACAAACATACGCTTTGCACGTTGCAAAGATTTCGTGCAATCTGGAAAGATTCAGACACGGTCCTGAGCGTAAGGTTTCATTCATTATATCCGCCGCTCATGTGAAGTTTAGTATTCCAACATTAAATTCCATAGTTCTGATTAGAGCTCCCGCATTTTGAAGAGACTAATAGCAAATTCAGTCATTCGCATTACACTATACATTAGAGCATACTAAATATACTAAAAGCTGCTATACATAAAATTAGCAAAGTTAAATCTAAAAGTATATAAATATTTTAAAGGATTAAATATTTAATATAATTATCACACATTATTTAATAGAATATATATGTATTATTTCATTGTCAAAAGTTGAGTACATTATACCACTGTATTTAGGTACTTTATATAAAGCAACCATCAGCCATTAATCCAATGTAGTACGATTGAATTCATCATAAGACTTGATATCCGCGTGTAAAATTAGCATTTGAACATTAAAATTCCATAGTTCTGATTCCCGCTTCATTTTCAAGAAACTAAAGCTATGCTCCAAAATTCATTGTTAGAGAGAGAGAGAGAGAGAGAGCGCTGAAAATCTTTACAATTACATGTACCATAAATTTTCAACATTGACATAAAATTTTGGAACACAGCTTTAAACTCGCATACATTGAAGACTGAAAATTGCGAATTAGAAATTAGAATTCGACTGGTAAGACAACTTTAATTTTAATTGTAATTCGTTTCGTTCTGATTAGCTAAATTTTAATTTTCAATTGCACGGGCTTTAGTTTCTTCAAAATAAAGCAGGAATTTCAATCAGAACTACTTATGCAATTTTAATGTTGAAGTGCTAACTTCACAACGAGTGTTATGAAGTAGGTACATATAAAGGCTTCCTCCATTCATCTCCTAGATATCCGCGGGCAAACGGTCGCCTCGATGCGATGCGATGATAAACGGCGTCGAAACATCAGTGACGACAATCGTAACGGTGCCTCGAACCCGAACATGGCCGGACGTCGCTTGTAGCTCGAGCGTATTCCCGCAACGCTCCAGGAATCAGCGACGAAATCGTCACACCGGAAGTTGTTTTATGCTAATGCAGCGGTATCTGCTACTTCCCGGCTTGCGCGCGGCTCCGCATACACGTAGCCGAGAGTGCGTTTACCGTTTCAACATGACACGACGCGCTATAGAGGGGGGGGGGGGGGGGGGGGGGCCGCTGGGCATTGTAGCTTATGCGTGTGCGTACTATGCGTGTAGGCGCGCGCCAGCGCGAGGACAGTTCGCAGTCGTCCCGCTGACGACGTCGACGACGCCGACGGTTAAATGCGAGTCCGACCGGATAAAGCATTCTTCGTTTATTACCGCCGAATGCATTAAATCGCGACGTTGCGGGTCAAACACACGCGATTGACATCAGAGCGCGCGACACTCCTCTCCTCTCCTCTCCTCTCCTCTCCTCTCCTCTCCTCTCCTCTC
>NW_017256136.1:152382-153869 GCF_001594055.1 Mycetomoellerius zeteki
CCTCCCCTCCCCTCCCCTCCCTCCCCACTCCTCTCCACACTCTCCACTCTCTCCACTCTCTCCACTCTCCACTGGTTTTGCGAAAGTAATACCAATGTTCGTGATCTCGAGAAGGAACAAGAAGGTAAAAGGAGCTCTTACATAATACAAGTTATAGGTTTTTCTCGTTTTCTGGACGAAAATATCGAGATACGAAGAATTTTCGAGCCGCGATGGAAGTAGTCGAACGTAATCGGACTTTCTTGGACTCTTAATTCCGACTGCCTGTTAATATAACGTAGATAATACCGAGACACTACCGTGTCTCCGATTGAAAATAAAAAATTACGAGAAGGAGATAAAAACTGATGTCTGTCCTATTTCTTCCAGATTTAGACGATTAAAATAAAGAAGATTGTAACAAATATAGCGACAATATAGCGAAATGCGTAGATGAATCCTTTGATGGATATTTTGCATTTAATCGTTAGAACTCATTTGGAAACTCTAGTTTTTAGACACTCTGCTGGAGCTCACTGAAGGAAAGCCGGAACTCTGCCAGTTATGTTAAATCTGCGTTAATATAACAGACCTGTTTTTGTCACTGTACTGGACGGCACGACACTAAAACACTTTCTTTCTAGAGACTTTTGTTCTTTTTTATATCTTAACTTTTTGGACGGTTCTTTCCTTTTTTTTTTCACGTTTGAGAGAAAAAGAAAAAAATACTGTGCCTGAAGCTGAAAAAAGAAACAGACCTTACCTTTCGCCAAATTTCAAATAGTTCAAACAGTATCTTATTTTAAGTAAAATTGTATTTTGTATTTTATTTTAAGTAAAACGAGTATTCAGCTGCAGCAAAGAAGAGACCTAAAATATCATTGCATTCGTATTATATTCTCAGAGGATCTGTCCCAGGACTAAAATATGTATATGCCTTTTTTTTCACTCTTTCTCTATCTCTTCCACGCGCGCAAAAATTCCCGATACACCATCACCTTATGCTCCGCCCGACTTCCGGTCGATAAAACGCATTCTCTACAGAGAACTCACGGTTGCACATGAGCCAATACGTGTCCCGCTTTTCGGTGTACGATAATAATGTCAATATCAACGATAGACGTCCGGTGTCGTCTCGCTCATTCGCCAATCGTGAGCTCCCCGTTTCTCCTTCTGCCACCTCCTCCTAGCCCTTTACGCCCCTCCCCGTGTCCTCGCCCTGCGACGACGTGCATGATTTTTAGGTTAGGTTGTGCACACGTGCGAGCTCCTCTCGCGCACTTTTATTATGTTTTTTACGCACGTTTATCCAAAGAGGGTCTCGCGGCGAACACACGCAGAACGGACAGGTGTTAGTCATCTCGCAAATTGTGTACGATTGGAAATGGACGAAAACCATGGGAGGTCGAGAGAAGTCGAGGGAAAAGGAGGGAGAGAAAGGGACCATGAGCCAAGCGAGCGCAATAATATTGCGCACCGGAGGTGTGATCGGCGGATCTATTGGCGCC
>NW_017256136.1:153892-161488 GCF_001594055.1 Mycetomoellerius zeteki
GATCAGAGTTCCCTCCTCTGAGAAAGATTCGTCGTCGTCTACATCAAGTCGATAAATTTATTACCATAAAACATACGCGATAAGTATATCAGAGGACTCGGACGCCCGCATAATACACGACACAACCAAACTGTATCCTTAAATCCTTCAGAGCTTAGGAAAGTTTACCGGCCTCGAGGCAAAAGCATTGCCGTGCTAATTCCGGAAGAGCTTTGTAAATCTCTTTAAAGTTCTCTCTCTCTCTCTCTCAGGGAAGTCGATGAACCTTTTTTTGAACTCTGGTGAAAGGCCAAGTTACGAAGAGCAAAGTTTCAGACAACCGAGCCTTACACAAGAATTGGCAGCGCTTAAAATATTGAAACAGAAGTTTTCTTTAGTCTCCTTCTCCCTCTGGGATTCTAGTATCGGAGACTTTTTTATAGTCCAGTGACGAAAATGGAATTTTCAACGGAGGATTCATACGAAAGTCGATGCAGCATCCTTAATGTAGCTTAACGAAACGGATGAATAAACGTAGTGGAAACTTTAAATCCGTCGTAACCATCACGGTAAAATTCGCTGCACGAAAGTTGAGAACGTTTGCTGAGATAAAAGTATCATCTTCCCAAACGGGATAATCTTTAAATTTTAAGATCATAGGAGACTGCGAAATTTTTGGGGAAATCGGTTTTCTTTAAACTTTAATTTGAGATATATAAGTATATACGAAACGATGATATTTATAAAATCAAGATTGTGTGACATGATTTATACTTTCCAATTTTAGTAATTTACAAATTTTCACATCCATTTTTTACTTTATTTTATGTTCCAAAACTTCTCGCAGAGAGAATGAATTTTCCTTAAGATTTCTGATTAAAATGCAACATAATCTCAAGTCTCCTTCGATCTTAGGAGCCGACTTATATCAAAATTAACAATGCTTGCGAAAGGTAGAATTGTTATTGTTCTTCAAGTTTAACACGAATTCTCGAATTCTTAAACTGTGCTGCAAAATCTGCCGCAGGGGTTAAATTTTTTTTCAACTCTGATTTAAAACGCAAGTGGGGTCTTGAGATTCTTCGATCCCAGGAACCGGATTATTATATAAAAAAATTGGCAGTGATTGTCAAAGCAAGAATTAAGTATCATTTTTCGCGTCTAACAATTTTCAAATTTTGAATCTCTACTTCAGTATTGCCCCCCGTATCAAGTTTCCCTGACATTTACGATTACTCTAAAGAGAGCTGTTCGGTCGGTGACCACGTAACCACGGCGAACTTGCCAAAGGGCTTAAAAGCTTAAAAGTCAGACTAGAGATTCAAATTGAAATTAAAAAGTCAATCAGAAAAAAGAGAAAAAGAAATATATTAAGTTTAGTTTATTAAAATCCGGTTTCATCAATATAAGATTAACTTTACTATACAGATTTAACTTACTGTTCATCTTTTTCTAATTAATTAGAAAAAAATGGTACGTTCCATTTAACGCTCGCATATCGCTCATGGAATGATCATTTAATATTGTCACCCTTATTGTTTATCAAATATTAAACAAAGATAATTAATGCTCGCGAACGTTGTGAGCGCCAAATGTGTTGGAACGCACCCAGTAAATTAAACCCTGTGCTGTCTCGGTTTAATTTATTACTATTCATCTTTTTCTAATTAACCTTCCGCCAGCGGACGCAGGGTCTCGCGAGAGTTAGAGTTGTTTACTCTTTTCGATCTTTTCAACTGTGAAGAAAATGAATAAATGGATATTTGTTTTTATGATAAGTATATAGTTTTGAAAAAGCCGCTTTTTTCAAATTGCGGGAAAAAAACCGGAAAAATTTCGGTTTTTTTTCCAAAAAATTGGTTTTTTGGAAAAATTACTGTTTTTACTATGTAAACGATATATGGTAATAAGTAACTTCTAAATTCCTTTATAAAATTAATGCGATCTATGAAATTATGTAGTATTATTTTTATTAAAATTTTTTTTTAATAAAGGTTATGCTTCTATTTTTATAGTAAAACCTAATCTAATCTTTCTTTAGAACATGGCAAAGTTTCAGTAGACAGATTTTTAACTCTAGTTTGTCACACTCCGGTCTAATGAATTCCTGAAGTGTCTCTTTGTAATTTATTTTTTTTTAAATATTTTTTTACAAATTCAATTTAAATCCAAATTATTTTCTAGACCTACTATTATCATATAAACATGATGTTTGGACTCTATATTTTTAATTCTTACAATGGTGCAATTATAGTGTTTATTTTTGTATGTTTTATTGAATACATTATGCGCCCTCAATCTTTTGTACAATTTCAAAATTTCTGTTAACTTATCCCGCTGTGTACCTTATACGCAATTATTTTCTTTACGGAAAGAACCGAGAAGCAAACGTGGTAGGTTTTACGAGCACGCGTGAATTTTTCCAAAATGAATTTTTCTCCCTTGGGGAAAAAAACCGAAAAAATCCGCGGAAAAATTGGGTTTTTTCCAATCTTTTAAAATTATAGATAAATATGTGTTTTTATTTCTCTTTCTACATATTTTCTACATATTATAATAAAGAATTGTTTTTCAAACGTTTTAAAACAATTTCATTCTTGGGGCACTTTTGACCTTGCGTCCGCCGCGCGTGCGAGTATCACGACGTCCGCTGTCCGAGGGTTAATTAAAAAAAAAAATATACATATATATATATATAAACAGTAAGTTAAACCGAAGTTAATAAAGTTAATCCTACATTGGTGGAACTGGGCCTTAGTTTTGCTTTGATTGGTCAAATTCAACTTTAATCTCAGTTTCTAGTCTGATACGGGCTCAAAAAGACCCGAAAAGTTTGTCTTTAGATTTTTTTTTCTCTATTATAGTGACATTGCGGGAAGCAATAACCAGAGTGGTTTTCTGTTCCTTTTCCTAGTTTAAATCTCTAAAATATATCACGGAGAATGACTTGGTGGAATCTCGGCTAAAAGTACAGCGCAATTTCCGATATTTCGCGAGTTTAGAAAATACACGTAAAAACAAATCTGATTGTATAAATCCCGTAGATTCAACAACCACAAAGATACAAATCAGATGTTCTTACAGTCGAATCTATCAAACATTTACCTAGTCGAGATAAGTAGAAATTCAATTACGACAACACCAGAATTCAGAATGATGAAAATGCATTTTATTTGTACTTGTTGATACAACCAAAACATTTTTGCCATTTTGGATCTGTAATTTTACGGCCGGAGGTCGTTTTTCGAGAACGATCTAGCAACCATCCACCAAATGCCGTGGAGGCTGAAGAACTTTTCTCTCGCCGCGAAAAACGGAGGCAGCGAATGCACCTCGGGGAAGCTAGCTTCTCCTGGTTGCGATTAAAGGAGAAAAGCGTGGCGACCGAACACGTACCTGTTCCCGAAGCGCTCCTTCCAGAATTCAGCCGCGTCCGCCTTGGTGATGCGAAACTGATCGCCGGCGAACACCCCACTGGGAAATATGGCCTTCAGCTCGGACAGCATGTGGCTGAAGACGAGGCTGAGTTTGGTAAGATTACGGCGATAGTGCGACGTCTCGTCGAACATCTTCTCCTTACCCTCCTTGAACAGTTTGATCGCCTGTTTGCACTTACGCATCAGATTGTTGATGAACACGCAAAAGTGTTCGTTGTTGTGCAACGTCTGCATACGGTCCTCGTACTTGCTGTAGATGAGCCGCAACCGCTGATACGTGTCGGGCAGGATGTCGAGGATAAACGGCGGCGAGTTCTTGAGGTTCATACGCTGGTGCTGGCAGAGCTTCACCACCTTGTCCATCAGCTTCCAGGTCTTGTCGAGCGTACGCTTGTCGGTCGAGAGTTTAGGCGGCGTCATCGCGTCCGCGAAGCGACCGTGTAGCTTCTGGAAGATCGAGCCAATGTGGACGGCGCGAGTGCGACTGCTGTGTCCGGACGACGACATCTTGACGAACGTCCGTGAATGCGTGTTTGTTACGATACACGGATATCTCTTCCTGCCTCTCCTAACCGAACGTACACTCGTCCTCTCTTTTCTCCTTTATTCGCACCCCACCTGTATACGCTATCGCGCGGTAGCGAGCACTCGCGCTATACTTGAGGTTAACCCGCGCAAACACACTGCGGAACGACGCGGACGGATCGGTCACACCGCGCATATCTCAGCGGGACGCGGACGCGGACGCGGCCGCGGCCACGACAACGTCCCCGCGAAGCCACGGACACGGGATGCAACGCCGGAATCTCGCGCGATACCGCATCCTCTCTCTCTCTCTCTCTCACACCCCCTCTTTGTCACTGCGACGATTGTGGCCAAGCCGGATACTCCTCCAAGAACTCGCGGCGACACCGAATCAATGGACACTGACACTAACTGTGCGAGCGAGAGATCGAGCGCGAGGCAGCGCGAGGCCACGAGCACTCTCGCGTACTCCGTGTCCTCCTGCGACAGTCTCGTCAGTCCGCACTCCGCAGTCCGCTACTCTGCTCCGGCTCCTTTCCTACGGCCAGATGGCCTATCTTCGACTTCGAGGATTCGCCACCGCGACGCTAGCCGTCGCGAATGCGCGCATGCGCGCCTTCCGGCGCGCGATTCAAATCATCGCCACGCGCGCTGTGAAATACGTTACGCGTATTGATGATTTCGTTTGTTTGAGACTCGTTTATTTTCTTTTTTTGGGGATTCCCCTCCTTTAAATTTGTCAAGCTTGCTTTTTTAGACAGTTGTTAACTCTCGTCAGAATTTAGAGTAGAATGCTATCTATATATGCGCCGTCCATTTTCAAAGAATTTGCAGTCCGTACGAATTCTATTTTTACAACTCTTATATTTATTTTGTATTTTGTATGCGCGCTGATCTTTAAATTCTTTGGAGTGAAATCTCATGAAAATTGAGTCAGTCTTAAGAAAGAATAGCTTAATTTCTAACCTTTAAAAGTAAGATTTACTTTAGGTATCTATGTGGACGACATACTATTGGTCGCTCCATCCAACAAGATAGATCACACATTAGAAGTTTTTAACTCCTTAGATGAACATTTAAAGTTTACGATTGAAGTAGAAATTTTTTTTTAACAATCAATTAAGCTGTTTGGATATTAAATTAATGAGAGATGAACGTTCAATTAAATTTGACCTATTCCATAAAGCCACATTCTCAGACAGATATCTCAATTATACAATTCACAACACCCGATTGAGCATAAAAAAGGAATAATCTATGGAATGGTAGATAAAATTATTTTACTTACACATCCGGATTATCATGAAAAAAACTTAAAAAATAGTATAAACATTTTACTAAACAGTTACGTATTTTACATAACAGTTATCTATTAGACTTTATTTTTAATATGATTAACAAAAGAATAAAATATCATATATATAAAAATAACATAAATAATAAAGATAAATCCAATAATTGTGAAAGAATTCCTCAAAGAAAAAAGTTTTTACAATATTATTTGTAAAAGGTTTCTCTAGACAATTTTCAACAATATTCAAAAAGTTTAATTTACAACCAGCTTATACTATTCCAAAAATGCTTAACGCATACATTACAATTGTAAAAGATAAGCTGGACAATATGTCAAGATGTGATGTAAGTGTATAAGATCAGTTATCGAGATTGTAACGCCACGTATGTCGGTCAAACAAAAAGGCAACTTAAAACTAGAATTCAAGAACATTTTAAAGATATTAGTAAGAAGAGTGGATGTCTTTCGGTATTATCTGATCATAGACTTACAAAAAAACATGAATTTAAATAGGAAAGCATAAAAATCCTAGACAATGAGCCATCATATATGAAGAGAACGGTATCAGAAATTATATATACATATATATATACACACACACACACGAGTATACATATATAGATAAACAAACTCGTATATAAACAAAAAGAGGGGCTAAACAAAGTGACATAGAAAATTTGTCAGACACATATCTACCAGACTTTCCCTTTCCAATGATACGCATGTTAGTCTAAATAATAAATACAGTATCTCTTATTGTTATTACGACCGATGACAAGAGACAAGCTATTAAAATATAACGATAATTTATTAAAGCTGACCAAATCAAGGATTGAGGTAAAACTATTACTAATAATCATATATAATTTAATTTTTAATATTTATCATTACTCAATATAATATTACTATATTTATAGAGACATAACCAGCACGTTAGTTTCCATCCGATACAATGGTCGTAGAGCCATACATTCTTGAATTGGACAGTTTGAAAATTTTCAAGAGACTGTTTGACAAGATATCAAAATAAGAATATTGCGTAATGTACATTGAAGATACTTGATTCTCTCGGATTTTTTTAAATTAGTAGGCATTTAATAACGACTTCGAATGTAAATCATTATTATCTAATACAAAGAATTAAAATAAAAACACCAGATTAAAAAGGTCGAAATGTATGTAATAATATTAATAAATTACTGTTATATATAAGAAAATTTTTCGCAAATAACATCCAGCGGCTCGAATAGCCCGATAATTCGCAATTGAAGAAAAATTCTAGTACAGTTTAATTCTAGTGCAGGAATAAAAAAAAACAGACTTAAGAGATTTAAGCATATTTTATTTTCAATTAGAGTCATTATCCTGAAATGGATCACAAACAATATAAATGCCCAGTAAAAAATTTGTCATGCATGAACATATATAAATATATCTAAATATATCTAAACATACATAAACATGTATAAATATATATAAATATATATAATTATACATATTATACGAAATACGTCTATACATGGTCATACATTCTTCTTTCTTTCGTAAAATTACTGTTTATAGGGTTGCCATAAATTATTCGTCCCAAAATTCCCTGACATTTCTCTGATTTCCAGACAAAATTTTCTGATTTTCCCTGACTTTCAATAATATTTTTCTTTCAAACATATTTTGAAATTTTTTTTTGTATTTTCATCCTGATTTGAAAATCGTTAAATATTTTGTTGATAGAGCAATTTAACATAACAGTGTAAATTACTATTATAATGTTGCTAAAACTGCATTTAATTGTTAAGTTAGAGTATGTAGTATTTTTTGTCTTTTCCTTTTATGTATGAACACGATTCTTTTCCTCTTCTTCTCTTTCTCTTTACTGCTATTTATTATCAATAAACAGCAGCAAGAGAAAGAGAGAAGAATATAAGGAACATAAATCAATGAATATAATTTATTTTTTATTAAAACTAAATCCTGTTTATTAAAATCTCAATCTGCTATTATAAAGGCTACTCTTCCCCCCACCACGCGGCATTATCAAGTGGTAGCGCAAGCCGTGAAAGCACATGAGGGCGCGTAATTAAAATTGCGTGGCTGTGATGTACGCATATTTTAAACCTCTTTACAGCCATTTTATTTTTCCAGAAAATTTTGCTAAAATCCCTGACTTTTTCATAACTTCTCTAACCATTTTCAAATTCTCTGACTTTCCATGACTTCCGTGATTTCCCTGACTTGTGGCAACCCTGGTTTAGTATAAGAAAAATAATAATAATAATAATAATAATGAGAAAAAACATAAAAAATAATTAAAAAATAAAAATTTTCGTATCGTTTCTTTTAGGGGGAAAAAAAAAAAAAAAA
>NW_017256136.1:165757-215283 GCF_001594055.1 Mycetomoellerius zeteki
AAGCCGTGAAAGCACATGAGGGCGCGTAATTAAAATTGCGTGGCTGTGATGTACGCATATTTTAAACCTCTTTACAGCCATTTTATTTTTCCAGAAAATTTTGCTAAAATCCCTGACTTTTTCATAACTTCTCTAACCATTTTCAAATTCTCTGACTTTCCATGACTTCCGTGATTTCCCTGACTTGTGGCAACCCTGGTTTAGTATAAGAAAAATAATAATAATAATAATAATAATGAGAAAAAACATAAAAAATAATTAAAAAATAAAAATTTTCGTATCGTTTCTTTTAGGGGGAAAAAAAAAAAAAAAACAAGTTTGAAAAAGTGTAGAATTGCTCATACATAATTATATCTATTTTATTTACATATAATTATGTATGAGCGATTTTTTTACATTTTTCCAAACTTGATTTTTTCTAAAAGAAACAATATGAAAATTATCCTTTTAATTATTTTTTTTATGTTTTCTCATTATTATTACTTTTCTTATACTAAACAGTAATTTTATAAAAGAAAGAAGAATGTATGACCATGTATAGACACATTTCATTGTATAATTATATATGTTTACGTATATTTAGATATATTTATATATACATATTTATGCATGAAAAATTTTTTACCGAGTGATTAAAAGAAATAAAGCGTCATATACAATCAGATTCATGAAACAGTAAGTTCCTACGATATAAGTGTTCTACGATATATATAATATATAATTGAAAATTGTATACATATATATGGTCTTTACAATAAATATAATAATAATAACAAAGATGGAATTGTGTGCACGCGACAAAGTAAATTCGAAGTACAAATCTCACAAAAAATTCTATTGTTTCATCTCAATCCTACAAGAAATCTAATATCGTTATTTCACAAAAAATAAAATGAGAAATATAAATAAACACATATAATGTACATTTTGTGCTCGTTACATTATTCATTTCCAAATTCGAAAACCAATGATTAGCGTATTTGTCCTCGATGAGGATCACGCTATGAATGTGTAACTCTGATAAAACGCATCCAAATGTATGGAACGCATCTAAAGAAGCAATATTATCTCTCTGATCATTTCTTAATACGTTACTCGTCGTCGTATCGATGTATATATGAGTGAGCAAGCTATACAGTCACCAAGTTTTTTCTGCAATGAGTTGCAATTAAGGCTATCCGCTGTCTACGAGAACTTGCATATCGATAATGTTGACTTGCTGTCACCGCTTCCCTATGTAATAACTTAACCGCAGGAGAACAAAGCTCGATATTAAAAACCAACTGGCAGGAATGGATGCCAGTATGCAGTACCTTTCATCTGAAATATCAAGAAAAAATATACATTGCATGTAAGAACTATTTCTGACTGGGAAGTTTTGTGTACTGATTCCAAATCCGCCATGTTGAACTTTATAATTCTATCTCTAGGTTTGTAATCACTTATAGTAATCATTTTCAAGCCGATTCGTCGAGTTTTCGCATTTAAATCGACGATGTTGTAAGAACATTCGTGACTTTTGCGGATTTTAGACATCATATTTGAGCCGCCATATTGAATTTTTCAAAAGGCCACGTTTCATTCGAAAGTGCACAAATGTGCGAATATTTTGAGACCTTAAACGGTTTTTTCCGTTGCGTCAAATTTTGGAAGGAGAGGTGGCCCGCTTGACACGAAACGTCCCATATATACACGATACATTTAAAAAAAAGTAACGCAAAGAATTGTTTCTGTGTCAAAGAGATAGTGAAGAATATTTAAACCAGCAGCCTCAATCACATCAGACATCTCGAACTTTGATCGTTTGATGTTTTTACATTTACCTGTCATTTGGTCAGACATTTTTCCTGTTGCCCAACCTAGGCTCCTTTCCACCGCCATTTTCCATTTCTTATACCTGGCGTCCCTTTCTACAAAAAAAGGAAAGATACAGCAAAATCATAACCTCATATTATATATTTATAGAAAAATAAGTCATGAGTGTTAAATTACTCAATTCGAAAGTTTACCTTCCGGTGTGGTAGTTGGAAGAAAAGTGTCGGTTGGTACTGTTTCTACTTCCTCGCCTTCCAGATCCCAAACATCTATCCCTGCAGCATGTCCGGCAACCATCGCTGCACCTAAGGCCGTGATGTCAGGCATAGTTGACCTAACTATTAGCCGAAACAGTTAATTTCCAAAGAATAGAAATTTCCACGATAGGAATTAAAATAAAATATTATCACATTTGCTACATTTCTAGCTCATAAATGCTGCCAATATACTTACATACTGGTGTACCGCATAAGTCGGCCTGCAGTTGCATAAGCAGATTGTTAGTCGACATTTTTCCGTCTGTATTTAACTTCGTTAACGGAAATCCGCAATCTTTGTACATTGCCTCAAGGATGTCTCTGGTTTGAAAGCATGCTGCTTCGAGGGACGCTCTAATTATGTGTTGCTTCGTAGTAAATGCAGTAAGTCCACAAATTATTCTGAAAGAAAAAAGTAGATCTTTTTCAAATACATCTGCTAACTCTCATTTGACATTACAAACTTTCGATCAAACAAAATATTTCAAAAATATTATAACATCCATCATGTGTAATTTATTAAATAACTTTGCAAATAATTTCAGTTTCTACATTTTTTATATCTACAGAATAAAAACTCAACAAATAGTCCAAGCAATTTTTATAAAATTCTACCAACCCCCTTGCATCTTTTCTCCAATAAGGTGCATATAACCCTGTGAAGGCGGGTACAAAATAGACGTCTCCCGTACTAAATACACTTTGAGCTAAGTGTTCACTTTCATGAACATCTTTTATGAGTTTCATATTATCCCGTAGCCATTTAATAGCTGCACCTGCAACCGCAACTGAACCTTCCAATGCGTAAACAGGTGGACTCTTCGGACCTAATTGATATGCGACGGTCGTAACCAATCCATGAGAAGAGTATACTCTCTGAAAAAAATACGTAACAGATAATGCAGATGTTTTGGAAATCGTAATACAACTGGGAAGACAGTGATTCTTTATGTAGAAATAAGTCGAAAATACATATTCAGTAACATTTTTCACAGAAAGCTTCTGAAAAAATCGACTTTGAATATTTGTTAAGACGCGTGCACAATCTATAATACTTGATTCACCTAATCTGACTATTTTTACCGCTATTTCTATATCAATCTAGATTTGGTATCCCTGTTGCAAATTCTTACAAGAAAATTTTCACATACGAATTTCGGACAGGAACATACAAGATCGTATAAGAATATCTCGCATACGATATCTATAGATAAATCAAGAATCTTGCATGAATCTTATCCCCATGTTATATGCAACTTATAAGCATTTTACATGACTTTTACACACATGTTACATGAATCTTGCGCGCAGGTTACGTGAATCTTACGCGCATGTAACTTGAATCTTGCAAGAATATAACTGGAGTGTCATTATGAAAATATTACACGAATACTATTGGAATTTTGTGTGATTTATTGCTTGTATCCTAGTAAATAAAATAGACAAGCAAGAAGTTGAATGGGATTTAAAAGAATTCATTTTGGCTAAAAATTAATTCTTTTTACACAAATTGAATAACGGCTTTTCGACGAAATCAAACTTAATTTGGGAAAGGAGCATAAAAAGCCTATGCCAATTATAGCGAAATTATAATTTATCAATTCATTAAGACAGTGATAATATATTCAGTCATCTTCAGTATTCTAACAAATTTTTTAATTTTTCTTCATTCTTTTTCATTTCGTATATTCAATCCAGTTCCTGTTAGTTTAATAATTCCATTTCTCTCAATACTCTCTCATCGTCTCTTAATACTGATAAATAATCTTTCATGAAACACTTTAGAATCATATATAGGTAATTAATACCATATTCTTAGATGATCCTGTAAAAAAATTATTTTTTAAGAGTTTCTTATATAAGGTTAAGGCGATATCTTTTCATTGCGATATAAATCGTCGTGTACGATTCATTTCAGATTCCTAAGTCATTAAAGATTACTGGTGAGATTCATGTACAAATTATATAAGATCTCTTATATAATCATATACGTTCATTTAGTAATCTTGATTGATCACATACAACTCTTTTAAGATCTGGTATAAAAAACTTACAAGAATTTTCAACAGGGATAGTTTAAAGTAATACCTACAATAAGTTTCAATAATGTATTTATTTTATTACAATTAGTTGAAAAATTATTAAAAATGTCGCCCTTTATGTGACAGACAAATTCTTGCTCGACAAATTAAAGATACGTAAATCGATGGCAATGTGTTACAATTCTTCACTTCTTCGAACAAATATGTAATAGTATCTCTTAACTGAAGATAATATTCAAACTCGATTCTCTCGAAAATATAGCTCTGTATGAAAAAATTTTATTGTATATATTTTCAACTTACATTTACATGAGAAATTAAACCTCCTTTTCGATTGTACTATGATTTCTGTGAAATAAATGATTAATAAAAGATGTAATATATGAATATGTGAGATCAAGAAGAATAAATCTAATTAAAATTTTCTAAGCTTCTATACGTTTATGAAATACTTGAGAATTACGTACAGTATGCCCGGTGTTACACAGTAAAAAGCAGCCACTCCTATACGTATTTTTCGCTTGACCCTTCTTCAAACAATTTTGTCCGATCAAAGCAGATTGTTGATTTCCTAAAATCTAATAAAGAAAGAAAATGTAACAAAAAGTATATTCTACATCTGTTATTTTCTGTTATTTTCATTATTTTACGAGATCTTACGTACACCGGATATCGGAATGCCAGACAACGGACCAATCAAGATTTTGCCATATATCTCGGAACTGCTTCTGATCTCCGGCAGCATTTGCATAGGAATGTCGAAATATCTACATAACGTAGGGTCCCACGAGAGCGTTTCTATATTCATTAACATCGTTCTCGACGCGTTCGTAACATCAGTGATATATAGTCCACCGTCTTTGCCTCCCGTTAAGTTCTGCAATGATTTTTTAAATTAATTGTACATCAATTCACGTAGTTTCTCTCATATTGTGTGTGTGTGTGTGTGTGTGTGTGTGTGTGTGTGTGTGTGTAAAATATAGATTTTTAATTTTCTTAATTAGATACATATGAAAGAGTAAATTGAGGATTTAGAATTTGTGCGCTAATCTTCTCGAATATTACATCTATATCGACGTCTCCTATTTATAAAATGCTTATTCCAACAAGAGTGTTGTAACATGCCTATAGTAAGCGCGAGTTGACATCTTATTGCACGAAAGCGCGAGTTGGAATCTTATTGAACGAAAGCGTGAGTTAGCATCTTATTCTACAAAAACGTGAATTGGCATGTATAACACTCTTGTTGGAATAAGCATTTTATAAATAGGAGAGAGGCGTCGATATATAATACCTCAAATGTTAAATAAGTTATTTAGCATTTGAACAATCCTTGTAATATACAGCAGTGTGCGCTGCCTATTGTCTAATATCGTCTAATATCAACTACTATCTAATATTAGTGATAACTTCCTTCCTCAAGATACAGCAAGTATAAATATTAACGAGCGTTAATTAATACACTAATTGGATAAGCCTAGTCAAGTTATACTCGCTAATTCCTACTAATGCCTTGCTAATATCTCTTCGTCACATACCCAAACAACCCATGTATCCATGGTTCCCACTTTGCATCGCCTCTCACGAATTGCTTTCTTTATCGCCGGTACGTTGTCTTTCAACCAACGAATCTTCAAAGCCGAGAAGTATGGGCTCACAGGTAAACCGCATAAAGATTTCAAATGATTTTTACTTTGATCCGGAAACTTCGCTATAATCTGGTCTACAATCGCGTCGGTTCTGATATCGGACCACACTGAAATCAATTACGTTTCAGAAACTAATCGAATATTAATCAAACAACTTTAGATTCCATTTTTCTCCCTTCGTCTTTATTTTAAATTTAAAAATTAAATATTACTTTTGAAAGAAACCAATTAAACTATAAATGAGACTTTAGGTCTTTCATAAAGGTTCAATATAAACTAGGCTTTTCAGATTTTTCTTGGACGAAAATAATTTTTTCCCGCAAATAGATTAGACGCAAGCGAATCTCTACCCACCTATGGCATTATAAAGTGGGTCGCCGGTAATCGCATCCCACACTATTGTAGTTTCTCTCTGGTTGGTAATACCCACTGTAACGATTTCGTCAATCTTCATACCCAGTATGTCCAATTTGCGAATTACATCCTTAATGCAGGCCTTTACCGCAAAAAGAATCTCTTTGGGGTCCTGCTCCACACATCCCTCTTGCGGACTGATTTGCTCTATGTCGATTTGATGAGATGCAACCTCCGCGACGTGCTTTGCATTAAATACCTGCAGACACAATTCACAATAACTGTTAAAACAATGATTCGATAAAATTAAAGTGCACGAATATTCACAAAAGAAGAAAAACGATCTCTCAATAATATTCCACAAAATCTATACATCACTACGCGTGAAAATATAATTTAAAAAAATTTTCTTATTAATAATTTTTTTAACAATTACACATAGCTTTTAGAATTCGTGATTAGAATTTATTTTCATTTGCGTAATTATTTAAATAGCTCATTAGCGGATTAAACGTTTCAAAAACTACGGAGTCTTACGAATACGATTTCACGAAAATCTGTTTTAAGAACACCGTCACGTTATTATTTACTGCACGCAATCTACGTTTATTGCCTCCTATAAATCGTTAATTCGTTGTCGACCAGTTACATTTTAGCTACAATTATTTATATGCATCGTTAACAACAGCTTATATATTACTTTCGGCTTTACTTATCACATTGACATTTGAAATTATTATTTATTTATCACGCTAGAGTAATGAGAATTGCGGAATCCTTACGACAGTTTCGGTAAACATTTAGAAGCGTGGAAAATTATAACTTGACAACTACTTGAGTTTACTACTGTTTACAATAATCTTACCACAAAGCGAACAGTGCGCGTGCCAACATCAATTACACCAATAAGGGGTCCTGTTTTTTTCACCGTGTTCGTCATTGTATCTAAAAAAAAATACAAGAGCTTTGCTTTCGTAAAATTCTTTGTTTAATTTGTTGTCTCTCTTGTATATCCCGCCTGTTTGGGATATACGGCATTTTTAGCGGGCGGGATTTATGCCCAAAGCATACAAAGTGCGCAGATTGAATTCAGTGCACTAAATGCAGCAAACGCATTACATGAAATATATATCCCATGTCATAATACTTGTAATATATATAGGAAGATTGTAATTATATTATTTATTACTTCGTATACATATTTATCATTCTTATTCCTTAATAAAACTTAATAAACGCATTTTATAAGTTATTGTGTCATTTTACATCTTATTTATAAGCATTATTTGTAAATTTTTCATGAGCCGTACCTTCCCCCCCCCTCTTCCTATGAGTAGCCATATAATACCACCCCCTGGGGTGGGATATACGGCGAAAATGCAAGGGTTTCAAAAAGTTCATTTTTTAATACGAAAAATAAATAAATATATATATATATATATTTCGGATTTCTAATATTTTTTTCATAGTAGTAGACAGTACAAAGTTTTTACTGATATAGTTCGTTTACTTTAAACATAGCAAATAATACTTAATAAATTAAGTTTTTGATAGGTGCGGCGTATATAGTATACCGGAGTTACCCTATAGTTCATTGTTCTTTTTTTCAGTAGGGCTCTGTACAACTCGAAACGTTTTAATCGTTAAATACGAATTCCTACGCTTTTAAATAAATATTATCATTTGATACCTTAGATAGCTCGTTTTAATTTGGTTTTAGTTTGTTTTATTATTTGTTAGATAACATCACGTGCCAGATTTACTAACTTTAATTCCGTAACATTGTAGAAAATTACATTGTTATATACAATTTGCATTGCAATCTCAGTTTTGAAATTCGAGAAAAACGGATTTCATCGGCGATAACCCGCAATATAGTAGACTTGGAGGGCTCGTCGTCGATACAGCCACCGGAAAAATGTATTTTTTATTTCGATATATCGTAAGTAAACAAGCTGATGTATACGTACGCGCTTGCGATAACACGTAATCAATAAAAACACTTAACGCCGCCTCTTGTGATATTCCGCCAACTAAAAAATATATCTTTTCGCAGGAATTATAGATAGATCTCGTGATACTCGCACGCGATCATCGTTAATTTCCTCGGTACGTGGTTACATCTTGCAGGTAATATTCCCTGCGATAATATTTTTCCTGTTAAATCCTTTATTTGTGAATGAACGTCGCCGATTGTTGTTTCAAAATCGAAAATGACGATTTCGAGGTTACTCGAGTCGAAGAATGAGATTCTCAGTCGAGAGAGAGAGAGAGAGAGAGAGAGAGAGAGGGAGAGCGGAGGGGGAGGGGGAGAGAGGTAGGTCACACAGTAGTTGATTTATAAAAGTGATGACACGATTTCGCGTCATCAACGTGACGTTTAAATCGAATGCCTAAACGTCTATAGGCACGAATTCGGTTTATCGCTCTCTGCGCATCGCGGACAGCACAGCTACATAGGCACACTCACCTGCGTTCTTGTACGAGTAAAATTTGAAGATACTCGTTCTCCGACCGATCTCGGACTGTTCCATCTCCAACGACGTTGGAACCGAATCCTCGAGGGAATTCAATCCTTCCGGCGTGCCCCGCTCGCTCGCGATCGCCGTATCCTCTGTATCTTCGTTTGTGTCCTCTTCCGCATTTCCGTTTGCGTCCTCCATGAATCACCGTGAATTCTTTTTTCTCTTTCGGCGTGTCAGCGTGATAACGATAACTCGCAAGTCAAAGATGCGATATTCACCAAACAGAGTTTCTCTCTCTCTCTCTCTCTCTCTCTCTCTCTCTCTCTCTCGTCGTTATTGTTACCGTTGCAATAACTTTACGATTGAATGACGTCGTTCTCAAGAACGATCTCGTTTCCTACAATCGTGAGAAAACAAACGACTGCATGTACTCGAACTAACTCGAACGTTACGTACATCTAAGCGCGCCGTGCTTGTTCGCCAGAATGCAAAGAAATTTATCGGCAACTTGCCCAGGATACCTCCGTCTCCTGGCTCCCTCTCGCTTTTTCTCCCCCCTCCCCCTCCCGCACCTCGCCCTACGTACTCGTACCGATTGTGAGTCTCGTTTCGTGGTCACAGTCACAAGTCTCGAAGTAGCCGTATACAATCTGATCTCGAGTATCTCTTGATTCTCGTGCAGGCTGGTCAACGTTCACATTTTGACCACGTGACACGTAAAGAAGAAAAACCCACCAAATAAC
Source organism: Mycetomoellerius zeteki (assembly GCF_001594055.1). Classification (NCBI taxonomy): domain Eukaryota; kingdom Metazoa; phylum Arthropoda; class Insecta; order Hymenoptera; family Formicidae; genus Mycetomoellerius; species Mycetomoellerius zeteki. Next base: position 175,083 of record NW_017256136.1, read on the forward strand.
GCTTTCATGTCCATTTCTACTAATAAATTTATTATGAGTGCGTTCCGAATTACGCACAAAGCGCATGATATAGCTGGTTGAAGTTTGGAACGTTCTTGGAGCGATCTTTTCAAAACGGCTTGGTCCATTTCTTCTTTTGCACAGAGCTTTTGCATGATACGCATCATTCGTCCTTGTTGATCACCGAAAAATAAAGAAAAATAAAATGACACCACATGCGCTTCATGCGTAATTCGAAACGCACTTATAATTAATCTCTTTAATATCGATTTGATTTACTCTTTATTCTTTTCTAATTCTTAGAAATTCTAAAAAAAGGTAAAAAGTAAGTTAAACCAAGATTATAAAGTGAATCTATGTATATTAGTAAAAAGGGACAATCACACATTTTCTCTCCAAGAAGAAAGCAACGCCATGTTTTAGAGAAGGGATTTTAAAAAATGGATCGTGATTAGGGTTACCATTGCATACCTGAATCACAAGAAAAGTAGGGGAGAGTGGTCTAAATCGGATCTATTTGCAGTTTTTGCTCTCTATAAAGCGTAAATAAAGTCCGATCGTAAAATCGAAGAATGCCATTGGAAAGATCATTTAATTCCCTTCATTTTTGCTTCAGACCATTTTGACGTACCTGTGTTGAACTACAATGGAAAATGTAAAAACGCTTTTTCCAGTCCGGTTTGGAACCATTGGTTCCAAATCGGACCATCCCCTGGTTCAAAATCAAAAACTCCTATTTTTATGGATTTTTAAATAGAATTTTAATGTATTTTTCTTAGTATTGAGTAAAAACGAGGAATTTGACAGTCAAAGATAAAAATTTTTTCAGAAAAAGAAATTATTGACCGTTTATATTATTAGAATTGAAATCAATAAAACTCAACTAATCTGAGTCCGACGACTCATGATATTTTACTGATTTAATTGCTTGGACCAGATCTGATCAGCCGATCACCAGTACTACATACAACTAGGCCTATATAAGTTATCCACTGTACTGCCCGATTTGGACACGGGTCCTTTCAACACGGGTGAGGTACCTTTGACCAATTTTGACATTTTCTCTTGTGCAAGTTGTATTTTGATGTCTAAAAATTCAAACAAATTCTAAAATATTCTTTCAAGTGTTGACACAAACATGCATTTTTTATAGATTTAAATTGTTATCTTTTGTACATCTTTTTTAACATTAGAAAAAAATTGAATTTTGGTCAAAGGTACTCTTACTACGAACTACATATTTTTACTTTTTTTTTTACAAATATCCAATAGATTTTTTATAAATACAAATGGTTAAAGGTACAACCGGTCAAAGGAACACCACATGTTCCCCTATTCTTAAAAAAATACGGCTGGTAATATCCTCTAAGTCGCAACCCATTGGGTCACAGGCTGGTTTTTAGTCGCAATTTAATTTTCAGAATTTATAAATTATTTAATTACACTTGGTTACTTTACGTAGCTGTACAAGCTTGCGTATACGCGCCACGACTTCGTATGTGTACGAAATTGGATTTTCAACGATGGTAAGAATCAAAATTAAATTTCGAAATAAATTATAATTATCGAATTTTTTACGCCTAAAAATGATTCGCGCGTCGATGTCGATGTCAAAGCTGTCATTAACAAAAATAAGAAATAAGCGCATTCTTTACACACACATATATCTCATTATATATTTGAGAAATAGTTTTAGAAAATTGCATTCAATATAAACTTAAAAAGTAGGAATAAATTTATATAAATAAATAATAAATGTGTGTAACTCTCTTTCTCTGCTTTTTCATTAACTGCTTTTTTATTAACTAGATGGATCACGGATGTTTGCCATTTTAAGAAATAGCTCACGACCCACGAGGTGGAGTTTTGGAAACATGCCTTAGAGATTGCGTGTCGATTTCCGTTTGCTTGCATTCGCGTATATCCAATTTATGCGAATCAACCTAAATTTACACAGAAATTATAAATATAGGGACACAAAATTTTGTTCTTTTTAATTAAAAAACAATATACGCACAATTCATTTGGTCGCATAAAAAACGCATAAATATATACTTTTACAAAAAAAAAAAAAAAAAAAAAAAAAGATCGTAAAACTTTTTACGAAAAATATGATCATAAAATTATCATCTTTGAATGTGACGTTAAAAGAATAGAATTTTGAAATTTTTTGCAAAATAGATAGTCGATCTTCGCTTCCTCAGTTCATTTTCTTTAGTGACACAAACAAGCAATACCGACCCGATTTTTTTTTTGTGGTTTTAAACCTGTACGCACGTGGTTTTCGAACTGAACGTGAGTACTGGAGACATATGATGCTGAACAGAGACATCGTATAAAGCGAAGAGAGAGGCCGCATATATGCGTTCGTAGTTTTACCTGAGAAGCATCAGACTACCCGAGAGCGTTCTCTACGATCCGGTCTTATATACGAACTGCATCATACCCGAGTGCTTGTGAGAAACACCATATTGACAGATACACCCTCTCGACTCAACTTCGGTCCCCGAAATCTTTAAGATTGAACTCAGCAATGAATTCTAAATTACAACTGTCGTCCATATTTATATATATATAGTTATTGGAATCGTTTTAACATAATTTTTATAATTATTTAACTGAATATTCGCTGTAGAGTACAAGGTGATGACCGCCTAGCGGCTGAAACCCTAAACTAAAATGCATCACGCAATGTGCATCCAACGGTGGCGTTGCATGCCTTTCGTGGCGCGGACGTTCAAAACTGCGCGCGAATAAGACCCTTCGCTCTGATCGAGATCTCGACACAAAAATTGGAGAGGTTCAAGTTCAAGAAATTAACGAATACATAGGAAAAAAAGGATGCAAATTAAACTGACAATGTGAGAATATTAAACGTTATCACGTTTGTCTTGTCTTCATCTTTTATGTTATATAGACATATATGATATATGAATAAATAAGCGCAACACATAACCAAAATTCGTAAAGTCTATTACAATATTCATTATCTATTACATATATCATTGTCTATTAGAATATCTACAATAGTCGTAAGCGTAGTTGTAAGCAAAGACATAGAGAATGGACTGCGCGATTAAGTAGTGTATCGACAAGTGTGGTCGACAATAATGAGAGAGAGGGACCGTGGAAGACGGCCAATCTCCCTCTCATTCTCTCTCCCATTATTACCGTTGAATGAAAAGAGATACAGACAGGCCGTCTTCCATCGTCCCTCTCTCTTCAAGTCGAATAGTAAGTAAGGAGAATATTTGATTGTGATTGGTCAATTCTTACAACTACAATCACTTGTCAGCTGCGCTTACGACTGTTGACCCGAACAGGCATATAGACGCCAATTCTCTACAAGTCTGAAGTGCACTTCTTTATCTACGCACGGATTTTTTAAATTTCAAATAATATGCGGCAAGGAGTTGAAGGAATACAAAGTGTAAGGTACAAAGGGCGTTACTTTCTGACAAACTGTCGACTTTGAACTTTGAACTTTTGCATCAATCGGCTAAATGAAAACGTACAATTCGTTAGAATTCGAATTTAACATCAGAGATTATTATCATAGTTACTAGCAACTTTTTTTCAAGATTCGTATAGCATTTATAAATTTTTTATCAAGCAACAATTGGTCGGTCGCACCTATCCATCCATTAAAAAAAGGGTGAAAAATGTCTGCAGCAAAAAAGTTACAGAATTTGATATAGGATCTGGCATAATAAGATTCACTGCTTTCCATTTGACGACACAAATCGACACAAGCGTCGTTCTATCCTTCTTGACATTCAGAGAGTGACAAAGATAGAACGATACGACTTGTGTCGACTGTGTCTCTTTTAAAAGGAAAGCAGCCGGTATGTACTGGAATTCATTCGGAATGGATTCCAATTAGAATTATTCCATTATTCCCTAGATTTCTATTGTTTTCTAGGAAAAATGGAATAATTCTGACCGCAATTCATTCTGAATAATTCCATAATACGTAAGTATGTATGTACAAAGGTCAGGATACCTATTATTCCATTATTCCCTAGATTTCTATTGTTTTCTAGGGAAAACGGAATAATTCCGATCGAAATTCGTTCCGACATGTTCCATGATAGGTACCCTGACCAACTATTCTTTATACTTTTTATAGAATGAAACTTCCTATTTCGCCAAACTTCAAATATGTATACTATGTATGTCTATTTCACTTTAAGTAAGAGATACACTAGATCATCTATAAAAAATTGTACAATGTTGTTAACAAGATGCTGGCAGAAATATAGTAAAGTTTGTCAACAAAATACGATAGTAGGTTGGCAAGAAATCAAACGGACTTCGATATATATTTGCTGCACAATTAACGTATATTGGCGGTAGGTATACGTAGAGCGCAACAAATGTGCGTTTGATATATAATATTCTGCTCGCTAGGCGGATAGATTTCTATCGCCGGTACACTGTCAGATTAGACTCTGTCGGCAAAACATAAGATAATGTAAATATCAACACAGTTGACTAATTTGCCAACAATTTCTGATCAAATTTGCTATCGATCTGTTGACACACCGCGGGGGCTATTTGACATGAAGATTCCACCATGCAAAGAAAATATTACGCATCGTTTATTTATCGATGTGTTCTTTTAATTAAAATAAGGATAAATAAATAAATAAACAAAAACAAAATATTAATCTCAAAGGTATATTCTGTGAGAAATACAGACGCACTTTATTAGTGCAAATGGCAATTGATTGATCCCTTCAAATCTAATTTTATTGAAATGTTAAAAAAAATTTTTTTTTTAATTCAATTCAAGGGCACTTTAATTAATAGTAATTCATACTAAACAATTAACTTTTCCAACATTTTGACTATTTTTCCAACATATACATTACTACATAGGTATGTACCTGCCCGTCAATGATTCGCAGGGTCGTGCAGTAGCTCTGACTTATCGGCTTGATTTACTCACAGATGTACTCGTCGATAACGCGCACAAAAACGCACGGAAAGGGAAACATTATAGCAGTACCCAAATAAAAATAACGAAGCGTTCGATACTCGCACAAAAAACACCACTATTACGGTACTATTACGGTACTACCACGAGATGGCGATGTACGGCGTAACTGATGTACGGTAATAGTACAAAAAAAAAAGTATATGAATATAGAATAATAAGAAAAACAATATTCTCATTATTCTATATTCATACTGCTAATGCGTAATGCTTTCCGTGCGTTTTCCGAAGTGCGCGCGTTATCGTCCCTGCGAGTAAATCAAGCCGATAAGTCAGGGCTACTGCACAACCCTGCGAATCATTGACGGACATGTATGTACATACATACATCTGATCTCAGATGATATCAATAGAATTAAATAATTTTAACGATGTCTTCAAATTTGTTGTATATCATAATTAGGCCAACCAAAATATGTATGGGGCATATTTTTTTTATTTGATTAATAAAGAAATAAACTAAATACAAATTTGTGTCATAAGAAATTATGCATTTTGAGCCCTATATGTTACAGCATATTTTTGCATATTTCGCCCACACATGCACAATATTTACATATTTTATCTATTTTTATTGTATATTTCACATCGTTTTCTAATTTAAGTTTATGATTAGTTTTTTTCTGATCTAATAATAAATAGGATTTCTAAGATAAGTTTTTCTCAATCAGAAGTATGCTACAACATATTTTATATTTTTGAAAAAGGAATCGATTAGATAAATGATTCCCACACGCCGCGATGCATTGGTGCGCAGTGATGTTAGAGAAATCACAAGGAGAAAAAGATTTCGCGCTTTTGCGTTCAATCTTTTATATTTCTGTATCATACAATACATAACATAACATCAAAGGCTCTCTCTCTCTCTCTCTCTCTCTCTCTCTCGTCACTGTAATAAATAATATGTATTTGTTTAATTTTAATGCCTCGTAAGACTAATTAATTTTTTAAAAATGTAAACAAACAAATTTTATCAAATTCATTTTATTTTGTTGTTATAAGTAAAAAAAAAACTTAATTAATAGTTGGAAAATTTGTGCGATAAAAAATAATTTTTAAATGCATATATTCCTTTCTTTAGAGCATTTTTTTCAATTTCACAGAGCGTATTTTAGGCGCTCAAAAAGGGATTTTTACAGCATAATTTTGGTTGCCCTAATCATAATGTACACAGAATCAGAAGGATAATATCATAATTCACTTGGTTTTTTCTTTTCAAATATTAACGGGACAATTCTCTTTCGTTATAAACAAAGTCAGAAAAGAACAGAAAATCGAAACAGATTAACCACAGTCAACTAACGCTCATGAAACCGGTTAAGCCGGCGGCACACGATGCTTGTTTTCTTGCTGGATTGCTAGCTAGAATAAATTCTTACCACCGTATTGGCTGCGATGCTGAAACTATCAGTACCGCGGCCAATACGATGGTAAGATTCTAATCCAGCTAGGAATCCAGCAGGAAAACAAGCATCGCGTGTGCGGCAGGCTTTAGCGGGAATTCCCGGAATTTTCTTTTATTGGCTCTGATTATAGGCATCATACATTTGTTTGATTTTCTTTTATCTCACAACAAACACAGGTAGAGGATTTCAAAAAAGAATCACAATCTAAAATCACACTCGCGATACGTCGAGAGAAACATAACAGAATCATCATTTCGAAAAAAATCTCGTGGAGAGATAGTGCAGCAAGTGCTATAATTAAGGCATGCCTGGGAATTGATAATGTATCGAAATGTATCTTGAAATGATACGAAAATTATAAAAGTGAACCCATTCAGTAGAATATTTAAAATTTTATTGATCAACATCTAGTAAATTTATTCACTTTTATCATTTTCATCTCGTTTTAAGATACACAATTGACGAATTGACGGCCTCTGGCCCTGTGGTCGCGAGCCACGTGGAATTACCACGTGGAAGTTTTATTACGTCACTCCCGAGCGAAGCTCACTGCGCCGCGCCGCGCCGGTGCAATCACGTGGAGGGACTTCCGAGAGTTCCGAGTTGCTCCGAGCAGAGTGGAGCAGAGCGACGAAGACAACGGAGAGGCGCGAGAAACGATCGAAGGAGAGAAAGGGGCAAGAAGAGCCAAGGGGTGTCAAGGTGAGGGTTACTCACTGCTGCAGGTGCCGCGGTCGAATTGCAAACCGTCAATGCTCCATCGAAATCGCCCTCGCAACAAGAGCGATTGCACGGCCGGTCGAACCCCCCCCCCCCCCCGGACGATACGCGCTCGCACATACGACGCTCGGACGAGCGTCGTTTACCGATCAACGACAATAAAAACACGCAACACGCACAACCACACACGCGAGCGAGAAATCGATCAACGAACATGCGACGACCAAAGATCACGTCAACCGATTACCACTACTGCGCGCTGTCATTCGCACACCTTTCTGCCCTCCTTGCGGGCTCGCCAGGGCTCGCCAGGGCTCGCCAGGGCTCGCGCTTGCAGACACTCGCGGAGTCGCGGCTCACAGCGAGTCACAGCTCACAGCCGCCGTTTACCTTCGTGTCGTCTGCTGGGTGCGATTGCGCGCGCACCACTCCTCCGCATGTACGTGACACGCATGCGTGCTAGCAGAGAGAAGCCACGCATGTTCAGATTCCCACCCGAGTGCCACCCACGGCTATCCCTCTATCCTAAGGCGCTAGATATGTAGCTATTCTCTAGAGACGGTATAATAAGAGACTGGCATAAGTTCTAGTTGGGTAGAAAATGGCGTTCTCTCTCACAGGACGATAACTCGTAGGACGCGTTCGCAACTAGGACGGGAAAGCAGAAAAAGTAGGAAAGCAGAAGCCAATCAGAATTCTATTCCATGTACATACGTACTGTCATCTATTACCAGCACGACTTTTGATTGGCTTCTGCCATTCCATACTCAGCCAATCAAAAATTAGCCCATCTATGCGGTCGTAGTACCGCGTAGTACCGAATGCACATGCAGTGACATGCACCCATTTGCTTGGCGAGCAGTTTTTGGCCGTATCGACCTCCTTTTTATATGCCTGGAGGCGGGAGCCATTAATTAAGAAGAAGAAGCTTGGCGAGCAGGCTTCTGTTTGTCAACTTGAACGCACCCTGGGAGCGCATGCTCGCATTGCAGTATTTCGCGGATGTGATAGATTTCCTAACCCGAATAGTTGTCAACGACTCGTTTAATATTGTTTAATGTCACAGTTTGCGGGACAGAGTAGCAGAGTGATGCTTTTCGCTACCACATTCATCCATTTCGGAGAAAAACGCATCGAATGAGCATAATTTCATCGATTTTTGAGATGACTATACGTAACTATACTGAATAGTTACCCTGAAAAAGAAGGAGTGTTTATTACAATAAATAGTAAAATTTGGGACCAGTATGGTACGCTGTATTGTAAGATCTTGCCCGAATAGGACGGATAAATGCTGTAAGACTGAAGTGAGCTTCTTCGGTTTACCAAAAAGTCATATAATTCGCGAAAGCTGGCTTCAGAAAATCGGGAACGTTAGCTTTCAAGTACTTTCAAGAATTAAAAATGGTAAATAGTTTTATAAAAAAAAGATTATAAAAGATATAATGTTTTACTTTAATTAAAATATTCTGTTTGTAGTAATTTAATAATTTAATAATTAATACCCTCCCCCCCCCCCCCCACACCCCCCACAGCACGAAATATCGCACCAAATTGGATATTTTGTAACATTACAAAAAATTGTAGCAATATTACTGCAATATTTAAATTTAAATATTCGAAATATTACAACAATATTGTGAAATATTGTAATTTTATTACTTTATAGGAAATATTGTAATATATTGCTGCAATATTATATTTCAAGAGATAAGTATGCGGCTCCGTATGTCCACGAGATGGTTGCGCTTCTCGTAAGAAGAAAACATCCAGGAGGTGTAAAGATATAAGAAAGCGTACGCAAAACAAGTTGGCGAGTCTCCTGGAGATTCCCAACTCTTTTGGAGTGTGCCTTCTACACCCCCGAATGTTTTTTGATCACAATTGTATTGTATGTATTTTTGAAGGTACAGATGCTAAGCAGTAATATGTTAGCAATTAATAAAACTGTTAATTGTTGAAATATTGCAGAATATTGTAACAATATTTTATTTTTGCGGACATATGGATATTGCTACGATGTTTTATGAAATATTTCAGTCTTTCAAAATAATATTGCTGCAATATCGTTACGATATTTCGTGCTGTAGCGGTAATACCTAAAATATTTTAAATGTTGGAAATTAAAAGAAAAGAAAACATAATTGTGTTCTCTTAATTTGAATCAATGAATACTCCCTATCTCAGTTTTCACGTTAACCACCTATTAATGTCATTTGAATCATTTTTAGCAAAGATATGTTCAGCTCACTTCACTCAAGAGTCATTCCATGTAGGAAGGAAACAGAAGATCGGAAAATGTATAAATCCGAGACGACTCCTTTCACCAAATGCATTTCCTACAAAAATGTTATCTTCAACGGAAAATAGGTAAATCTATCAATAAATTAAATTTAGACAGTCAAGAGACAAGCAAAATTACATTTTTAAATAATTTAATAATTCAATAAGATAGTATACATAATATATTTTGACTTGGAATCTTCATCAATTTACACATTTAAAAGAAGCATATAAAGCAATAAAACGTCAAGAGTCATCCTTGAGATTCGTTAATAATAAGAAGTCAAATAATAGGAGCTTTCCAACAAGAGACAGTGAATCATTACATAATCCTTGTTGTTCGCCAATGTTAAACAAAACATGAAACGTGATGAAACGATCACTGTCCCTAGCGAAAAAGTTTTACGAAAAACTATATAGATTGAAACAAGATCTTAGAAATTATTAGTTTTTCATAGACGTGTTCGTAGTGGGGCGTAGAGCAATGTTGTTTCTTTGAAAAACCTAGAAATCCTGAGTCCTTAAACAACGCCACTCTACATCTCACTAGCAATATCTACGAAAAACTAAGAATCTCTAAGACAAACAAACCTCACTGTACGTCCCACTACGAAAATGTACGAAAAATTTCTAAGATTTTCTAAGATTTTGTCTCAAATCTATGTAGTTTTTCTATACTTTTTTGTAAAAAATTTTTTCTGCCAGGGGCGTTACACAGTATCACTTGTTGGAACAGCTTCCAATATGAACTAGATACTTTTAACTTTTATTCTCGATGTCTTGTTTCATGACGTTATTACTTGATAAAATTTCATCTCATTGCACTGTCTATTTTACACATTGGACACTTTTACCGTGATTCTCGCCGTTCAATTTGTTATCATATTTGAATTTATTATCATAAGAATTTTACATCTTGACGATTTAATGCTTACATTTATCGGTAGACATGAATGATTACGTTTCTATAATTATCATATTAGAATTCGACAAAATTGTTTGTTTAGTTATTGGCCTCTCAAATGTCTCATTTTACAATTGAAGTTTATATTTAATCTGTCAGACTACATATGTTATTTTATTAATTATATGCTTTTTTGAAATTTGTAAACTGAATTGAACTCACTTTGTGAGTCAAAATATATTATGTATACTATCTTATTAGATTATTAAATATATTTTAATTATTTTAACTCTCAAGTACTGAGGTTGGTCCGTAAGACCACTGGAAAAGAAACAGAGTCTCATTTTCAATACTTTCATAAAAAGAGTAATTTATAACGGTTTAATTAATAAAATATAGAGTTATAAAACTCCTGTGTTTTTTTTTTTTATCAATATCCTTCAAGGACCAAATCAGTAAAAGTGTCAATATTTTTTACCTCAGTATTTAAGGGTTAACATGCAATTTTGCTCGTCTCTTGGTTGTTTAAATTTAAATTTTTATTGCTTTGCAAAATAACGAGCATTACTCTATTTTTATATATCAAGAAATGATGTTAAGTACTATGTTTTATTCTTTGTATTTATTTACATTTTGAATAATAAGAGTTAATGATTCTTTTATTTTTCAGAACTGATCCTATCAATATGAATTTTAAAGTTATTCGTAGAGAATTCCTGCTTCCTGCTAACGCCCATAGAAACACAGATGAAGGATCAACCAGTAATGAGATACTTCTCAGCACTTCTCGGATCTTTGATGCTGATGGCTCGTCAACAACATTGGATAATGAATCGAAATCAACCAAAATAAACAGTTGTATAGCACAATGTGGAATCGTTTCAGATTCATTACGTCTACAAAATGCCAATCCTGATCCAATCAGCGTATCAGACACTGTTGAGAATATCGAAACACCTAAAAGTCAAAGGTAAGAATCATAACATGATGCTAATGTTTGAAAAGAATATTAAATTAATATGGACAACAGATAGTAACGTCTTTTCATGTTTTTGTAGAATATCGGGGGTGGATAAAAAGAGAGTTTTTGAAATACCACAAAGTATATTTGATGCGTCCGACAATGTATGTCATAACACATTTCCAAGAAGGTACGTTTATAATTTCTAATTGTGGTCAATTCTTTGTTATGTTGCATTGAATAGCTATTCAAAATTTCTAAGAATTCTTAATTATTCATATTTTTTTACAGATCACAAAGAATAAAGCATTTGCGTAGTCGTGGCAGTAGTGTGAGCTCGGTTTATGCAAAAATGAAGAAACAACAGGTTAAAGCTTCTGGATTAAAACATTTAAAAATGCCTTTGAAAAGAGTATCGAGAGAATACCACAGTGAGGAGAGCACTTCTTTATGCATTCGTAAACAACGGTACGCTTATTGATCTTTCATGTATACTCTAATACAAAAAATGTCTGGCAATTGTCAAAATGTTTTAAATTGTAGTAACAAGACACCAATATTTTAATTTTTGGTGATACAACACCGCTTAATGTATTAATTTTTAGTGACATTTGAAAAAGGTTTTTTGTTAGAACAGATACACTGTACATGTTTCAATGTTTTTAATAAATTGCATTCTTTCAGATTTATGAAAAATAGCAGTAACATTACTGATAGCATTACTCATAAATCACAAAATGAAAAGCCATACACATCAACGAAGTTGCCAAAAGCTGAATTAGAACATCATCGATCTCTCAATGAGTTTCATTTACAATCCGGATGTAATTATTTGGATGAAATGAAAGAAATTGAAAAAGAGTATCAAAATTTACGATTGCAATTAGTACAAAAAAATGAAGATATTCAAAATTTAATAAAAGATAAAGAACGAATGCAATTAATGATTAATGATCTTCAGGCGAAACTGGTGGTAGCTGATCTCGACAAGTGTAACTTAGAAAAGACAGCTTAGAACAAAATAATACAAATATTACAACGTTACTTCACAGAAGGACAAATAAGATGCATCCTAGAAAATCGAAAATGGATTCGGTGGTCGACTATATAATATAAAAAATTTTCATATCAATTTTTATATCAAATAAAAAAAATTTTTCTTCATAACATTGAAGTATTTACAAAAAGATTGCAGATTCTTTCTACTATAATATTTCATCAATCTTTCAACATGGTTTCATGTGTAAGAATCGCGGACATTTGCTATTTCAGAACTGTCTCAGAAATGTTGCAGACCACAGTTCACAACTTTTATGAAACGTTTCACTTTTCATTTGAAATATTTCTGAGATATTTCTGAAAACTTTCGGTGCTGTATGGGATGGATGAACTTCTGAAAATGTCAAACGCCCGATTTTCATGAATTTAGGCAGAAACACTAAAGGCCCTTAGGCCCAGTTTCATGGTTAACCCTTAACCGAGGTTTAACTTATTCCTCGTCTCTTTCTAATGTTAGAATTGGAAAGAGATGAGAAATAAGTTAAACCTCGGTTGAGAGTTAACCATGATTCGTGAAACTGGGCCTAAGGGTCGATTGTTCCATCTTTTGGTAAAGTTCACCTATTAAGGTAAATCTGGCAATCCGCGCACGTGATTGGATAATTTTGCTACTCTTACCTAACAGGAAAACTTTACCAAGAAGTTGGAACAATCGGCTCTAAATCACTAGGCATAACTCTAACTTAAAAGCAGTGGCGAATTTTAATATACGATCCAAAACGAACCAGGCGTTTACAGCACGCTGAGATTCTTTGATACCATTTGATACGCGTATCAGCTTGGTCTGATACTCGTGATTCAGAAGTATCAGACCAAAATAATCCATCAGCGTTTATAATAACAATAAGCGTATCAAGTGATTTGGTTAACTTAATTCCAATACTATGTTTTTATATTAGTAATCATCTGTAAACACTTGAAATTTGCGCGTATAAAATGGGCCCCCCGTGATTAGTTGACAAGTCATGTTCCCCCCCCCCCCCAAAAAGCCGCCATTATGCGCAATGGCTAACCTTACTTTTTTCCATCATGGGATCGAACCAGATCGAACATCCCTACGACCCTTAACAGAGAGAATTGGCTGAATTGGCAAACGGTGTATTTAAAGCAGAAGATATTCTAGTTTCTAGTCAGGAAATCCAACGAAATAGTCGGTAAAATGGATGAAGCTAAATTTCTGAAAAGGTGAGAAGAAGCACCATCTCCTCTGTATTTGTCAAAGGATGTCTGTTGGCTGTCAAATATGTCACGTATGATTCTCGTACGAGTGAAATGCATTATTCATAAAATATTCAAGTTATAAATGTCTTATTAAATTATAATGTAGCAAACTTAGGGTGCACGTCTCGTTTTTCGCTTAGGCTGATATTACATTTGTCGTATGACAAATTTTCAAGAATAATTGGTTGCAGGACAAATTGAGCCTTGAGAACGCCCTACAGTCTTTGTCCTACAGTCAACAGGCTTGAAAAGCTTATCATACGACCAAAAACGAATGAATGTAATATTAACCTTACAATATAATCTGTCATAAAGCATCATTTATTCCTGTTTAATTCGGTGTCACGGAGGGTGGGGCATAATGACTACACTGAGAGACCTATTTTGCGATCTGAGTAGCGATCATATAACTATCTTTAAAGTGGAAACGTGAAAAGTGAAAAGTTTTTTATGTATGTACATACATGTACATATATAATATATAAAAAAATTTTCGTTTTTCACATTCAGTCCAAGGGAAAAAGTTACATAATTGCTATCATCGTGATCTATATTTTAGGTGGGTTCATAAAAAAAAAAAAAAAAAAAAAATGTGAGATAAAAAATGACAAAAATGATAGAAAAGAAGATAGGTCATCTACTAACTGTTTACATCAAGGAGTCTAAATAATTGAAAGTCGAATTTGAAGTATATAGTATGCCGCAGCGTAAATGCATGGACCCCTTTTACACCATTAAATCGGTTAGTACGCATATCAAATTGATGCGGATTAATTATTTGATACGTCCTTACCTCTAATTCTAACTTTAACCTGAACTTAAAAGCAGTGGCGAATTTTAATATATATACGATCCAAAACGAACCAAGCGTTTACAGCACCCTGAGATTCTTTGATACCATTTGATATGCGTACCAGCTTGGTTTGATACTCGTGATTCAGAAGTATCTGATCAAAATAATCCGCCAGCGTTTAAGTATACCAAGCGTATCAAATGATTTGTAGTGATTTGGTGCGAATGTGGTACTTAATACGCGTATCAAGTGCTCGGTCACGTAAACTGGACCATGGTCTACATTCGTTTACGCAGCGGTTAGCACAGAGAGAGTATCATTTAATCCTTGTTTAACACTCGATGAACAACAAGATAAAATAATACTTCTGCGCTAGGTAGACGAATGCACTCGTGTAAATGTAGCCAATGACCCAAGATGTCATTAAACACCGGTAATTATTTGCATTATTTAGAATACCCCCCCCCCCCCTCTCTCTCCTGCTCCTCACCTTCAATTTTAATAAAAATATACTCATTCGACGCGTTTTCACTCAAAACGAAAAAATCTGGCAAAAAAACGCGGCGGTCGATCTCGTGAATCGAGTTGTTAAGCGTTGAAGTTGGAGACTTTAGAGGTTAAGATATATTAAGATATGTTAAGATATGTCTGTCATCCCAACTCAATATAACCCTACGTATACGTTCTGTTTTAATTATACAAATTCACTGCTTTAAAAACCAATTTATCTGCTTCACAAACACAAATTCATAATGAATTTGAAGAGACTTTTGTCCTTTTAAAGCAGTGAATTTGTGTAATTAAAGCTGAACGTGTATATAGCGCTGTGTTGAGTCGGGACGACAGATATCTTAACCTCTAAAGTCTCCAACTTTAACGCTTAATAACTCGATTTACGAGGCCGATCGCCCCGTTTTTCTGCGAGATTCTTTCGTTTTGAGTGAAAACGCGTCGAATGAATATATTTTTATTAAGATTTTAGATTTTAGGAGAGAGAGAGAGAGAGAGAGAGAGAGAGAGAGAGAGAGAGAGAGAGAGAGAGAGGGGTATTCTAAATAATTACCTAACAATAATTACCTATATTTTGTACTTGCTGGTTTTAACTATCCGCACGGTATATATATATATATATATAGCTGGAGTATACTTAGTAGTTTATTTTATTAGACTATTAGACTATAAAAAAAACTATTGTTCCATAAAAGCTATTAGCTTTCTAAAACCATAGATGATGTTACAAGAGTAGACAAAAAAATGTTCGGGTCATTATGACATCACCTCAATGTCCGTGTAATGGGCTTTCTCTCTCTATGATAAGGGTCTCAGCAGAAAGCTGAGACTATAATTTTAAGACAGTGTGTTACGATTAGGGCAACCAAAATTATGCTGTAAAAATACTCTAAAGAAAGGTACATATCCCAAAAAATTATGCTGTAAAAATCCCTTTTTAAGCGCCTAAAATATGCTCTGTGAAATTAAAAAAATGCTCTAAAGAAAGGAATATATACATTTGAAAATTACTTTTTATCGCACAAATTTTCAAATTGTTAATTAAATTTTTCACTTATAACAACGTAGTCATAAACTTAAATTAGAAAACGGTGTGAAATATGCATATAAAAGTAGATAAAATATGTAAATATTGCAAAAATATGCTCTTATAAGGATTCTTAATAAGGACAAAGAAATTTTAGCTCCTTTCGTATCGATTGGTCAAATTTGAGAATTTTTCAATCTTCAATCTCAATCTTCAATGTATAGTCTGATTCCGACTTTACGGCTATTGTAGAACGGGCATAATATTTTAGCACAATGATGTCAGGTGAATATTTGATAGACAACAAGGATGGGAAAAAACTGCTTACAGTGTGTGAGCATGAAAACAGAACGCGTACAATTCTAATATTGATATTTAGGAAGGTAAGATCTGGGACATTGGATGTCCATCCAACAGAGAAGGCTCTGGTAGTAAATTATGATGTCGAGGCGTTGATATTGGGGGAACTGGGAGATCCTATGCTCGGCGATCGCAAAGTACGTTTTCTTAAACATAAATAAATAACTGACTTGCAAGACCTAGGCAATTGTATGTTTGTCATTGTATATAGGAATGTCAAAAGGTAATCAGATTGAAGAGCTTAAACGCCGACACAAATGTTTCTCTCTTAGCCAAGGAGGTAATAGAAAAGTGCACATTGATACACGAATCTAAGCTGCGTGAAGTCGAACAGTTGATTTACTATCTACAAAATCGTCGAAACAATGATACCAGTACAGGTAATGTAATACCTGATTTTTATGTTTGCTGTTTTTATGTTAGAGACTCTAGAAGTTTAATAAATTTACAATTGTCTTAGGTAGTGACAGTAATTCTCAGCCGCCAAGACCGGCATCGTCGAATTCACTGATCACAGAGAATAGCGAAGTTGAACGCGCAGTCATTAGTAACGTCGACAGTTATATTGAATTATTATACGAAGAAATACCAGGCAAAATTAAAGGTTCATCATTAATTTTACAATTAGCGAGGGTACCCGATAATCTTTTGGAATTGACAAAAAATGGTAATCTTTGTGTTACATATTTTTTTCTAGAAATAATTTTAGATAACAATTTTAATTTGATTCATAATAGTGATAAGAAAAGTTATGTATCATTGAAAATATTCGTGATTAATCATAATATATGAGATTAGCTTTTTGTTCATACAGAATCATTATTAAGTGCATTAGCTCGAGTTCTGAGAGAAGATTGGCGGCGCAGCATAGAACTGTCCACGAATATCATTTATATCTTCTTTTGCTTCTCAACGTATAGTCAGTTTCATAACATTGTGCTCGAATACAGAGTAAGTTGCGAACGTTGATAAAACTTGGAAGGATTAGACAATCTTTGGTACTATATTCACATTTTTTTCTCTCGTGTATAGATCGGTTCTCTTTGTATGGATATAATTGATTCTGAGTTACGTCGTTACGACCAGTGGAAGGAGGACATGGAGAAACGTCGGAAACAATTTGAAAACACCACTGGTCTAACGTTTTTCCCAGTGGGCAATAATGACAACTGTGATAGAAAGATTAGAATTATCGATGATATTTGGAATATGGAAGGTCCATTGGATTATGAAGTCAAAAGACGATCTGTGGAAGTATCTATAACCGTCTCTGAAAGTGATGTTAAGAAGCTGAAGGAGGAACTAGAAAAAAGTC
Source organism: Mycetomoellerius zeteki (assembly GCF_001594055.1). Classification (NCBI taxonomy): domain Eukaryota; kingdom Metazoa; phylum Arthropoda; class Insecta; order Hymenoptera; family Formicidae; genus Mycetomoellerius; species Mycetomoellerius zeteki. The sequence continues at coordinate 192,641 of NW_017256136.1, forward strand.
GCAAGAAGTTTAAGAGTTTGACTAAGAAGCAAGAGCAACTGTTGCGAGTTGCGTTTTATCTACTCTTAAATATTGCCGAAAACGCTATGGAAGTCGAAAGGAAAATGCGTAAAAAAAATGTCATCGGTATGCTGATTAAAACGTTAGACAGGACGAACACAGACTTGTTGATCCTAGTTGTTACATTTTTGAAGAAGTTGTCCATCTTTCGCGAAAACAAAGATCTTATGGTAATATTAAATATTTTATATAAATATCACATGAAAAAATATATCTTGTATAAAAATGTAAATTTACACCCACATTTACAGATAGAAGAAAATATTGTAGACAAATTACCGAGACTTTTACAAAACAACAATGCCGATCTTGTGCTAAGCACTTTAAAATTGCTATTTAATCTTTCTTTTGATGCTAAATTGAGAGCAAGAATGATTAGAGTGGGTATGTTACCAAAATGGATAAAGTTGTTTAGCCAAGGTAAGATTTGTGTTTAAAGAAGTTGATATATATGTATACAGGGTGTCTCAAAAAAAACGGATCGAAACACAATGGGGACGTAGATTGGATCAAGGGGAACAAAACAGTTTTGTACCATTTTGCAGTTGACGCAATATTTAACGAGATATTAACGTTTAAAGATAGGCGAATACAAGCGTCCGACCAGCCTACTGCTCAAGCGCTATCCTTCTCCTCCCCATGCGCGCCGTTCTGAGTGGCTCGCTTGCTAGGCCATCCCCGCACCTCGCGGCCCGCCCGCGCCGCCCGGCCGACGCGTCATGCGATCGGTGGGGATGGTAGGCCGTCCTGCCGGCAGCATTTTTTGAGACACCCTGTATACTCTCGTTTTTACATAATAATGTGTAAAAAATGAAAATTCTACATAATCTTCATTATATTAATTCTATATACATCGTCAATATTATATTCACAGCTGATATGAAAAATAAGAGCACAATTGTGGGACTACTTTATCATACCAGTATGGATGACAAAGTGAAAGCAATGTTCACAAATACAGATTGTATTTCAATGGTATATAAAAATCTATAAAGTTTTGATATAAATTTAACAAGCTTGAAATTAACTGCATAACATTTGTACATTCCGCTTAGGTAACAAACATGATATTAAATTCTGAGGATGAACATGTAAGATCTGAATTAATAGCACTCGGCATAAATTTAGCTATTAATAATAAGAATGCGCAACTGATGGTGGAAAACAATCGTTTGCAAGGTCTCATAAAAATTGCATTTAGAAATCAAGATGCTCTTGTAATGAAGATGATTAGAAATATTTCCCAACACGATTCGACAAAGGAAAATTTTGTCGTGAGTTGGAACATTAACGTTAGAATTAATACAACAAATATAACTATTACTGTAATTTTTGCTCATATGTATTTAATAGGAATTTGTGGGTGATTTCGCAATGGCCTTGACTCAATCTGATTCTCAAGATTTTGTACTGGAAGTGATTGGCGCGTTAGGCAATTTGGAATTACCTGATTTGGATTATTCTCAAATCATTCAACGCTGCAATCTTATACCATGGATACGTAATAATTTGGTTCCAGGTATAATCCCTTTCTCTTTTATCTTATATTTTTCTTTGTATTTAATGTTGAATTTTCTTTGTATTTAAAATTGAAGTAATATTAAATCTCAGTCTAGATTTTGTTACATCGGTTTTTATATTTATAGGAAAAGCGCAAGATGATATAGTTCTTGAGATTGTCATATTTCTCGGCACTGCAGCTCGTGATGAAGATTGTGCTCGTTTGTTATGTAAGGCTGATATACTTCTCTCTCTTATCGAACTGCTTAAAGGTATGTATTAAAAAGCAAACATATATGAAAAAAAACCATACATATTTTAACCATACGTTTATGGGAGACAAGCATTATTTTCAATATGTAATGTCATTACAGCCAAGCAAGAGGATGATGAAATGGTTTTACAAATTATTTACATTTTTTATCAAATTGCAAAACATGATTCAACCCGAGATTATTTGATTCGCGAGACCGGTAATGGTAATATATAATCAATTTTCTCAGTTATTAGATTTAAATAAGATAGATAAAGACGCATAAAATAATATGGTAAATGTTGTAAATACTTAAACTGGAGACGCCAATAAGAGTCTGGATACGAGCCGCAGTTTTATGTACAAGGCAGTAGTTTTAACAAAAATCTGCAAGAGAGAGATACATTTACTATTTTGTTCTCTTAATTTGTTCTTTTTCTTATTTATTTCTTTCTCTTTCTCTCTTTCAGAAATTGTTAAAACATGGTGGACCAATCAAAAGTGACTTTCTTGTGTACATATCATGAACTTCTATGTATTACACTAGACTGCTAAAGCCCTAAACACAACGGTTTTCTCAAGAAATTTCACTCTCTTCAAACCGCTGTGTATCTCCGGTTCTATTCATAATATAAAGCTCGTTAGGTACTTATTTTGTAGAAAATTTCAGCAGCAACAAAAAAACTCTGTCATTTTTCGATATCTTTTTTCGTTTTCGAATTTTAATCGAAAAACCAAAAAAAAAACTTTGGCTGAAATCCATAGTCTGATCTTAATCTCAAGCAATGGGCGAGTTCAAGCCGGCAAAGCGGCTACCATGCTTGCCGAGCGAATGAGCATGATTGGTTCTTACCAGATGGATCCAACTGGAGACAACCAATCATGTTTAATTGCTCGGTGAACAGACCTAGCCGCTTTGCCGACTTGAACTCGCCCAATGTCTTAAGATGCTAATACGGTTCTCTGATTGGTTCATGCGCTAGCCTAAGACCAATCTCGAATCTTGAGCAACATCTATGAATTCTGCCCTTTATCGCTTAATTACTTCCAAGTGCTCCCCTTAAAGTTGTAGCACTTTTAAATTTAGTCTTTTTATACCTCAAACTGTCGATTACAACAAGAAAACACCTGTTTAGAATTTCTTCCTTCTTCGCCGCCATTTTCACTTCTGACGACTGGCCTATTATAGAATCTGATAAAATACGATAGGATTCGTATCCGATCAATCGTGATGCTCGCGAGGTCAACGATAGAAAATGATATAAATTTGTAGAAAACGATACAAATTGATAGAAATCTTATTATTATATTATTAGTCGAAACATTACAAAGTTAACGAAAAAGTTATGACATAACTCAGCACTTATCATATATATATATATATATATATATGGAACAAACAGCAAACAGTAACACCGGTATTACATCAAATCCCCTTACTCCTGTAACGGGTTGTTTGGAGTCATCACACTCTGTGTGATTCTCTTTGTTTCCGAACGATCTCACACTAATGCACATCTAGTACGCACCAATATTTTCGAACGGCTGGTGCACATTGTCGTGTACACTGGTATGTTTCCAAACACAGCCTTACCAGTCTAAGTTTAGTGTAATATGTAAAAGTCTGTGGTCTAGATTCTTACTTAAACTATCTACACAAATAAATTGTGCAAATTTGTATTATTTGTAGAAGCTCCTGGATATCTAATCGATCTAATGCACGATAAAAACCCTGCAATAAGGAAAGTCTGTGATATATGCTTAGATGTCATTGCTGTAAGTAACTAAGAATTAGGGTTGGTAAAGACTGTTTTTTTTTTTTTAAACATTGTGTTTCTTCTTAAATGTGTTTTTAATGCTTCAAATATGCTTTAAACAGTACTATAAAAAAAAAAACATTCAAAACATATTAAAAACATCAATTAAGCACGTTTTAAACCGTTTAAGGAGGCTCTCGCGCTACTTCCTAGTCAATAAACAGTTTATTCATAATAATACATAAAACAATTAAAATAATGAAATAAAAAGATTACTAACAATATGTCATTATACATAATTATTGTTAATTTTATATGTCACTAAATATTTTCAAAATGACGAAATAAAAGTTGTGAGATGCTCATTTGATATATACGCATCGTCCATTTGGTATAATCTAGCTTTTTTTTTTATTGAAGAACATAAATTTCTTGTAAACTGTACGATCAGTTGAAATGAAACTTTACGAGAACAAACTTAAGTGTTTATTTTATAATTATAACGGTTTTTAAATTGCTGTCTTATACGGAAGTGTCTCAATTTAAAAGAGAATAACTACAGAATAAGATTATACCTTCAACTTATAATGTAAAATTCTATAAATTTAGAATTAGATATCTTCAAAATGGTACGGTGAAAATTAATGAAATTTTTTGTAAATATTGATATTATTTATTAACTTTTGTATTACATGTATATTATAGACATGTCTTATATTTCATCAAACGCGAGAACCTCCTTAAAACACGTTTAAAACAACCCTTGTTTTTTACCAACCCTGCTAAGAATGCATGCATTTTCTCGTTTTTATAAATTTATAAATAGCATGAGTATTAAATAATACGCTATGAGAAACTAATTTATGTGGTGTTATCAGAATTACTAATTATTCAACTTATTCTAGATATGCGACAAGAATTGGGCAGTCCGCATAAAAGTGGAAAAGTTCCGATCGCATAACCAGCAATGGTTGGAAATGGTTGAGTCGATAGGAACAGATTCGATCAATCATATGTTACCGGATGATGATGACAGTTTATCTCCATTTATCAGTGGTGATCTACTAAAACATACTATATTATTTCCCTCTGGTAATATTTATGTTTTTCTTTTTTACGAAGTTATTATTTAGTTGAATTCAGCATATCTTTATAATAGATTATCATGCTTACGTAGGTAACATAGCATCATTTAATGTGGATGATGGATTTTCGACTATGAAACATTCATCGGAATCATCTGAAAATCCTAGTCGGCCTGTTAGTAGGTATGTATTCAATGCATATGTATTTAATGTGACAGTGCAGTGCGTTAATAAGTGAATTGCGATTACATGACAGACTAATTATTTATATTTTTTAGGTATCGAGATCTCGACGAAATAGGTGAACTTATGGCTCGTTCTAAGTCTCGTATGTCCGTTGCTTCAGGTATAGAAGATTTATATTATAGTTCTAGAGTAAAATTCAATGAGGCGGATAGTTCTCACATATTAATCTGAAAATTAATCCAAATGTCCTGATATAGATACATGATTTAACTTTTTAAAGATACCTATATTTTACATTATCCTGAAATTATATTCAATGCAAAAAAAATGTTTGCTACTGTTTACAAAGATATGCCTGCTTAAACAGATTTTATTATATGTATAATATTATAAACTGTTTTGACCTCATAGGGCCGGTCTTATCAACTCCGATTACCGTAATCGACCGATTGTTACTTTGGAATTGACCAATCGCATTTGCTGTTCAGCAGAATTAACCGATAATGGTTGACACTTAATCGACTGATTAGGCTAATCAGAGTTGATGAGACCGGTCCATAGTTAAATATTTTAGTTTTATTTTTTTACGTATTATTTTTTTTATATATGAATCTATTTACAAGAATCGACTTTACGCTCTGATGCATATAATACTACAAAATAATAATATTAAGTTTATTCAGATCTCTTTTATCATGTGATAGGCTTCAGGCAGTCAAAATAGTGTGTAACGTATGTGGTTAAATGTAACATTATATTTATGATAGCTCAGAAGTCTCGTAGTATTTATATTGTTAATATCAGTTAATAAAAAGACAAGCGATGTATGAAACTACCGAACAATTTAGGATGCGTTCCACTTGACGCTCATGAAATCATTTTATCCTTGTTATGTATTAAATGCTGAACAAGGACAAATAATGCTCGCGAGCGTTGTCGTTAAGCGCCAAATGGTACGCATGTTTAAAGTAAGGGATGAAATTATATTAGAGTCCGATCGAAACCACATTTTGATCTCCGGCCGAAACCGAAAACTAATATTCGGTTGTCATTGAATTTCGGCCGAAAACGAAACCGAAACTTGGATAAGTCTTACAAAGAGAGAGAGAGAGAGAGAGAGAGAGAAGCTAACGGAGTCACATTTTTTTCAGACGGAGTCGAAATCGACATTTTTGAATTAATTTTAACAGAGACCGTATGATTTTCAAAAATCATGACAAATTTATGTACTCTTTAAAAAATAAGATTTTATTGAAATATATATCTAACTACAATAATGTAATGATATTACATCCTCAACTTTTAAAGAAATCAAATCACATTTATCATTAAGGTCATATCAAATTTTGTCTTAAGTTTAATCAACGATAGTTAATAATTAAAATCGAATAGTTATTTTTTGAACGCTCACCGGTGCGTTTCAACTTGCACAGTTTCGATTTACCCACTGAAATTTTCTCTTAATTTCAGCCGAAACCGAAATCAAATCGAAACCCTGATTTTTTACCGAAACTGACCAAAACCGCGAAACTGAAATTTCGGTCCGACTCTATAAATTATATATAATCTGCGAGAGAGAACAACTTTTTCTTATTTATTGTGTATAATATATTGTGCAATAAGTATAGGCATATTTAACTTCTGTATATATCTTTCACTTTCTTTAGAGAGTAGTCAAATATATGTATTATGTACAGTCACCAACTAAAAAATTTTCGACAATTTCTTTTTGACAGGTTTTGGATGCAACCTGCTCACCGAGCAATTGGTTCTTATTTATGGATCCATAAGTAAGAACCAATCGCTCGGTGAGTAGGCTGCATTCTGAAACCCATTGAAAAAAAAGCGTTGCAATCTTTTAGTTGTCGTTGACTGTTTCTGTGTTGTCTCTTACTTTTTACTGCACCTCTTGTCCCTTTATGTCCTGTTATTAACTTATCACATTTACATTAAAATGATATATATCAATAACATGCATGATTTATAGCTATCAACTGTCTTCTATTTTATCGTGATAAAATAAATTGAATCTTTTAGATTATCTCAGTGTATAGTGATTTACTTGAAAATAATTTCATCGAAATCGGAGGTGAGGGAGGTATTCTGAATAATTACCGAAAATATTTTCCTTGTATAATCCGATTCCTCATTCAATAAGAATACTAAATACTTGTGCTTGATTTTGATTTTTGATCGTCAGAATCGCAACAATTTAGGGCCACTTTTACCAACTTCGATTAACTTGGGCCATGCTCGTATATTACTATCAGTTAACTGCCAGTATACACACACACCACTGAAAATCTATAGTTCCCGTTACGTATATTATACTGTATTGACAACTATCAGCGATATACGAACACGGCCTTAATCGACTGATTAGTCCATTGGAATTGACTAATCGCATTTGACACCATAGATATAATGGTTTCTGCACACTGGACGCGGAAATGCTTACCGCGCGGCAAAATGAGACGCGGTAACCAATGACCATGTTAGGAGCTGTAAGCTTATTGGCTACGCGTCACATTTTGCTGTGCGGCAAGCGTTTCCGCGTCCAGTGTGCAGGAACCATAAGGGGGCGTTCCACTCACGAAGCGGTCACAGGCGATTTTTGGCGTGCTTCTGGTGTAGCAACCAAAAGCAACCGCGGTCGGGGCTGTCTTTGTCTTTTGATCTCTGAAAATGAAGATAGCCTCAACCACGGTTGCTTTTGATTGCTATATCAGAAGCACGTCAAAATTCGCCTATTGGCAGCCGTAATTGTTTTATCTGTACTATCGTCACGACAATCAAATGTTCATATAAATTTATTGTGCAAAAATGTTAGACCATGATGAAAGTTTATTGTTTAAAATTCTAACTTCGCGACCGTACGTATACTGCGCAGATAATGAACTAATGTAAAGTTGAAACATTCATATATTTATTATGTTATTACATGATAGTTTTATATAAAAATTATTTATCACATTAAGAAACAGGCTGTAGGCTTTAATGTTCCTTTCATTAATTATTTGATTTATTCTAAAAGCCATTATTCTTCTTTATTCAAATATAAAGTCACAACTTTGTTTTTTTCTTCTCTATTAACATCGGGACAATTCAATAATTAATCTTGATCCATTCGTTTTGTTACAAAGTTTTTTCAGTGTGCAGTTGGTGCAATCTCCGAGCGAGTTCCGAATTATTCAACAAACACATAGACTGCATCAACGTATTGGACGCTTTCACTGCCTCAGTCAAAGCGCTAGAAGGAGTGCTAACGAGTGATTTTTACAATGGCATAAAAAATATTTTTTTTTACACCACCGCCCGTATCACCCAGCTAATTGGTTGCTGCTTCCGCTGCTTGACGCTTGCTGCGTCCAGTGTGAATTAGGCGTAAGAATTCAGTACGGTTAGTACGTATGTACAATCTGAGGAGTTCGTAGTCTTAAACATAATAGACATAGGCTGCGTTCAGCAGAACGTTTGTTTTGCAACTGTTGGAAGTTTCCTTCGCGCTGATTGGATCATACTTTTAGATCTAGAAGAATGGTCCTATCTCAGCAGACAATCATAAAACGGTTGCAAAACTGTTGAGTCTGCTGAACGCAACCATAGGCAATAGGCACAGGCAACAGGGAATAACGAGCCGTCCAATCACAGCTCTGGGATACAATATCGAACTTATACTCCAGAGCTCTGATTGGACGGCTCGTTATTTCCTGTTGCCTGTGTCTATTGCCTGAGTCTATTGTGTTTCCAGCTTAACGCTCTCGAAGCGCGCGCACATTAGCTAATTCGGAACGACTTTTTATGCAGTTTACGCGCTTCATGCGTAATTCGGAACGCACTGGAACGCACCTCTAACTACATGGATTGGAAGTAGCCATGAAAAATGTTCCGCATGAAGAGCATTCATTTATGTACGATGTACAGTGTCACATTTAATTGTGTTTGTGAATTATATTAAGTGTAGAAGTGAGTTTAATCTGTTTAGTAAAGTTCAGTAGAATTTCTGTAATTTTATACATTGTTTAAAGTATAATTTAATTACATTTTATTTGTAATTGAATGCCCAGTAAACGAGAATGGATTGAAATGGATACAGATTTTCAGAAATATGGATTAACGAATGTGAAAATGAATGGCTTTTCAATCCTGAATTTTTATTCATTTATAGGAATTGCATGGAGTATATCTCTATGCCTTTCAATCTAAAAATAATATCAATTATTTTTGTGCATTGTGAATACCGTTCAATCCAAAATTTTGAATAGGAAATGCAGTTTTTCCATCCAATTAATCCAAAAACAAGTCTTCGCTATTTAAAATACGCATTCGGATAGAAAAAATTTCAATCCAATCATTTACTGGGTGATATAATTTTGATGAAAATTGTAGAATTACCTTTAATATGAACTTTAATATTAAAGTTCCAGCTTTTATAATCTACAATTGCTTGCATGTGAAATAAATATAAATATTTAGCTATAAATACAATGTTTTATTCTATTAATAATCAGAATGTGTATATTTTCCAAGTACATTTGAACATTAATATACCCTGATAACAAAATGTTAGCAAGTTTGGAACCAAATTAGAAGCAAACTCGATCAAATTTTGACTATAAAACCATAGCCATCTGTATTCGCATTTGGCTATGGACTTGTCGATAAAGCTCATTGACAGACTCAACTGTACGCAGAGTGTGTACACAACTCAATTGTACACAGAGTTTGTATTACTGACATTGTCAGCAAATTGCTGTCAGAAATATGACAAAGCCTGCTAGACATGCTATGCCAGCAGACTGAGGACAGAAACTGAACAAAGTCCTATGTAATCTAACGGCAGATTAACAATGAGAACAAATCGAGAGCAGAATCTAATTCGAGCAGACTCTGCTCGATTTTTGTCACTAATCCGCTGGCATAACATGTTTTAGCAGGCTTTATCATATTTCTGACAGCAATATTACACCACGTATACTTTGACAGCTGTCATAACCGCTCGTTACATGTATCGATAGATGATGAATCGCACTCTGAAAATTTTTTCGAGCGTATTCCAAAAATCGTCGAAAAAAAGTGTCGCTATCTTTCTGCCCATGACTGTACACGCATATGCATATGCACATGCACACGTACGCACATAAGTACACAAATATATACAGACACATAATGCGCAACATCTAACCAGCAACCTCCCTTTGAGCATTGGATAATGCTAATGTTAGCAGTAACTGAACAAAAATGTATAGATAACTTTGAAACGCCGAATCTCCGTAATAAAAAATCGTACAAAGCTTTATTGTATTTTTAATTTGCAAGAAAAAGTCCATCCTTTACGATGATTATCATGACATTTGCGAAAAAAAAAATGCATTGGACCCATAGAATACGTCAAACTATACAATTTTTTGGAAACGTAACACGTCCTTATTTTAGAAAAGATAGTGAGCGGAAGTAAGGATGAATTTAAAATTTATCGAAAGCTTCTTAAAGTACAAACTTTACCCTTTGAGAATGAAAAAAAAAACTTTTAAATACCACCATTTTTCACGAAGTTATGGTTACTTGAAATTATGCAAAATTTTGGTATAAATTTGTTGCTATAATTTTGTTGACGAGTATAATATAAAACAGGCATTTATTAACAAGAAAAAGTTAATGATGTACTTTTATCTTATTATTTGAACTTAAATTTCTTCGTATAACGACTTTACCTTTCGGTCGAAATACAATAGTGTAACTATTGTCTCCATCAGTCAAGAACGTATGCTCTTTCAAATCAAAGCTGATAGCACTGTCTGTAAATCCTTGTATGTCTAAACTAATCCATGGTAAAGTATCTCGTGATAATACATATTGTTTTAGAGTATTATAGACTTCTTGGATCTTTTGTCGTGTAAAGAATCCAGTCCATTGTAAATACTGCACCTGTCTAACATGTATCGAAGGAGAAGGGCACTGATATGTACTTGTATAATCATCTTCTCCCTTAGTAGATCTAAAAATGTTACAGCTGTCATTGTCACATTCTTGCGGCATTACCAATCGTTATTCGGAAAACTATTTTGAAATGCGAATGAGCGTACAGATCACCATCAATGCTGAAGACTCCGAGCCATTCAAAAAAATCGATATCAGTGTTATTACATGTGTCCTCATAAGTAGGTATCGTTAATGAATATTTGGTTTTTTGGGAAAATTTCTGGCAACAGAGATAAACGTTATAATTGCGTGCGTAAAACCATGCTGCTATAGACGACGGGCACATACTGATCTCTGAAATATTGAAATAATTGTGTAAGAAAGAAAATGTATGTATAATATACATTAGGATGATCGTTATTTTAACAGTTTTTGAAATTTGATCGGGATATCGTCTAAAGTGGTATCATTTAATATCTCAAGAAAATAACATCAGAATTTTTTCCGATTTGTTGAATAATATTAACTCGTGCCACCAGGACACGATATAGGCGAAAAAGCACTTTTGTGGACAAAATTCGGCCGACGCTCTAATTCTTAACTAATTTTAGATTTTTTTTAAATTTTATTCGAAATTGAATGAGCTAAATGCCCATTCTGCGGAAATTTTGATTAAAGTCCATATAAAAAATGGCCGATCCAATAAAGTGAGCAACTAAATCAAAATTATACGAAATATTGATCGGCTATTTTTAATTTGGACCGTTATCAAAATTTATCCAGAATGGGCTTATAGCTCATTCAATTTCGAGCCAATTAAAAAAAACTTTATTATTAAAATATAAAATTGGTTAAGAATTAGAGCGTCGGCTGAATTTTGTCCATAAAGGTGCTTTTCCGTCTATTACGTTTACGTCCCGGTGGCACGGGTTAATATTGTTTAAATCTCATCTGAAAAAATTCGTGTTATTTTTTTTTAGATATTGAACCACTTTAGGGGATGTTCCGATCATATTTCAAAAACTGTTAACATAACGACCAAATATATACATACATGCATACGAATACTATATTCTTAAAAAGGCAAAAATGAATGTGAACCTGGTGGATCCCATGATACTATAACATCAAACTTCTGGGTGAGTCGTTCTTCCAATGCTATCCGAACTCTTTCGTAATTCCTTTTACCAGGAATAAAACTTTCATTTGTTAGATCGATTCTCACTACTTTTGATGTATATTGAAAAAAGAAACATTAAAATTTATATAAAAAGATATAGGGGAAAGTGGGATAATCGTGCGCAGCGGGTAATTGTGTGCATTTTGGTTTAGCATTTTTCCGATAAATGGAGCCGCTACCGCGGCGAAATTTCTAGGCTGGACGTAATTCTTTTCAGATACAACCATAAGTTGTATAATTTGAAAATGTAGTTAACAGCAAAAGTAAGAAAAGGTGAAATTACATATTCTGATAATAATTTTTCAGAAAATAAGATGGTAAGTCCGTATGGTCCGTATTCTTATTTTGTTTACCATATTTAATCGTGCATACCTTATTAAAGTACAGCATTATGTGCGTCTTTTGAGCTATTATTCATTGAATTAAGTTAAAAAGTTTTGGAGTAATCATTTTTCTTATCAAATCAATTCGCGGCGGAAAATTGTGCGCATGCAAATTTCAGAGTATATATGTATGAAACTTACTGTATCGCGTATGAGATTTATGGCTGAAGGCAGAGTGTTTCCCTTCTAAACCAAGAGCTTGATAATCATCCGTCAATAAAGAGAGTATTAAGTATCCAGTTGGAGTTACACAAATAGAATTTTCCAAGTCTATTTTATTTTCTAATGTTAGGAGATTAATTTCCCCTAAAATTTAAAATGCAGAAAAATATATATAAAATATAGTAATTATGCATACTATGGGACACCGTGCCGATGACCTTCACCTTGATATATGTTGTGACATGATTCTGAGTAATTTTGCCTTAACAACTAGATGGCGGTCTCTTGCAGTTTCTGACAATGAGTTATTTAGACTTCAACAAAGTTTGAAAAATGGTGTCTCTTTTCTACTATATGAAACAGAAATTTCCTGCTTTAAAATATATTTTACGACTTCCGCGAAGCAACTTTCACCCTACCTCCCCCCTGCTTCAGAAGCGCACGACTTCCACGCGAAGCGACTCTCACCTCATCTCCTCCCCTGCTTGAGTCGCTTCGCGTGGAAGTCATGCGCTGCTAAGCAGAGGGGGAGATGGAGTGAGAGTCGTTTTGCGTGGAAAGTCATAAAATATATTTTAAAGCATAAAGTTTCTTAGGGTGCCGTCACATACAGCCCGTAATTCGTAATCCGCACCGGATGTCTGCAAAAGTTATTAGGGAATTTTTGCAATAGCGTTTATCCAGATAGTGAACGCTAAGGTCAGGTTATCTTCTTCTTAACAAGTAATTAAGAAAAGGATAGCGTGACTTTAGCGTTCACCGCTTATCTGAATTCACGTTATTGCAAAAACTCCCTATTAGGTATTGCGTCCGTAACGTTACGTGTGTTTTACCTCCTTTTGTCCCATGGAGTCGTAGTCCCATGAAATTTCCGTAAAAATTACTAGTTATTACCAGTAATGCTTTTCCTAATTTTATCTGTTTGACTAAATTTGACGATTTAATTAAAACTTTTGTGTTATAATCAAAATATATATTCTATAATTTTCTTATAAAATAAAATAAACAGTATAACTTCTTAAATAAAAAATATTACATTTACACGTCCGCATTTTGCGGCTCCATGGGACAGAAGGAGCATGTAAGCACGCAACGCAATTGCACTCCGACGTCAAACAAAAATTAATGTGCCATAACCTACCTTTAATTTAGAAATAGTGATTAATTTGTTTGACAACAATTTTGAAATTAGAAGTGCGTAACGAATCTTTGATATACTAGTATGTTATTAGTGCAAATACAACAAATGGTCTGTTTTCTGACGTGCACTAGACTGCACTAGAACTCTCTTTTGACGTAGTTGCGGCAGCGGATTACGTGAGAAATATCTGCCGTACATACGCAATCCCTAGATGCTTTTGCGGACATCCGGTGCGGATTACGGACTGTGTGACGGCACCCTTACAGATTACGGCAAACGGCATATGGTTATTTACGGCCAATATTAACGCTCCCTAATGCCGTGTTTCGGCCGTAAGGTTATGTGGTGCTTAGTGAGCGGTGAAACCAAGAAGACTAGAACCCAAGAAGAACTAGAACCAGGAGAGTCAACTCGCGTGGTGGGGGTGAGTCAAAAAGCGTCACCCGCTGCTTACCCCCAACCCCTGTTGAGGACGATGCTCAGTAGTTCACTGAGTACCTCACAAAATTGGAATATTGTTTTTCGATTTTCTTTATCTCCAGGATTGAAGTCACAATTTCGAACACAGCACACTCGCTTGGGCATCGTAAATCACATCGGATTAAATTTTTACGGTTTATGTTTAGTTCAAAATTCAATCAAACAGAAACAAGGTACGTTGACATGCGCAGTCACGAATTGAAACCGACTATGTAGAGCAACAGAGAGGATGAAGCGCAAGAGTGGGGGGTGTCGTTCGTTTCCACTTCTTGCCTCACCCCCACTACCGCTTTTACGCCGAGTTGACTCTCCTGGTTCTAGTCTTCTTGGGTGAAACGTAATTAGGTGCATCCAGAAGCACGACCGCTCATTGAGCGCTCACTGGTCCCTTGTACCTGTTTGGTCTATATTTTTAGATCTAATGGAATATGCCAATCAGATGCAAGAGCTTACTGAGCGCTATATATTTTATACTGTACTTTAATTTTAAAAGTTAACTAAGTGTTCCATACTGTTACTAATACAAATAATACTTTATTAGATTAATTGACATTGTTTTGGTTGTATATTATGATTGCGATTATACATACTCTAAATTTAAATTAGTGAGACAACGTTCATTGAATCTCTAATTACTCCTGAATCAATATTATATTGGGATGTTGTCTCAAAATCATTAAAATATAGAGTACAATTTAGTAACCGATATGCAACAAAATAGTGTCTATTATGTATATGTGCTTATAAAATATTATCTGTATTAATAACATCACTTATTTAGCTTTTAAATATAAAATATCTGTCGTTCAAATAGTTATATTGAAATAACTATATGTTTTTTCATGATTTTATGTAATTTGGTAAAAAATACTGTTATCTATAGTAAAAAACTAGTTTTTACTCGATACTTTTCTCCGAAGTAAAAAATACCGTTCTTTTTACGTCTCTAGACTCAACTACTCAGCAAACATTTGTACGCAAGATAATATGAAATCGACAATAAATTATTCCAGCGGAATAATATGTCAAAACTAGAGCCTACTGTGTCCGCAATAGGATATCCAATGTAAACTATATTTGAAGAACATATCTTGAAGTCAAATTGAAACCAACACCAGAACCAATTTGACAATAGCAATGTGATGACAGGTTGATGCTAAATGCAGGTCAAATCTGTCGTCTAACGCACCGGCAAAATGGTGCCAAATATATTTTGACGAACAGATAATGTTGCATTCTTTTGTGAAAAACGCTGACACTTTTGTGATAGCAAAATTGCTTAAGATCTGCTGTCAGTTTGTTATCAACGCGTTGAACCTGCTCGCTTTTCATCGCTTCTCTGTCATATACTTTGCCGACAAGATTATCGCATATTTGCAGGTAGAAATATGCTAACAGTACCAGCAATAACAAAGTATGTTTTTTATTTGCGGCCATAATCTGTTGTCAACCTTGTCAGTTGTAGAAAAGGTTATAGGAGAGTGTGTGTGTGTGTGTGTGTGTGTGTGTATATAAAAGCACAAATTACTTTAAACATATAAAGGAAATCAATAATAGACTCACCTTTTTTAACAAAAGCCTCGATAAACTCTATGTTTAAGAGATCGCTGACATGCAGCCTGTTTATTCGATAATAATCTGTATCCTTTGACAGACAGTTGTGTAAATTTTGAGGAACGGTAACTGTATCAGGTAGTACCATGGATATCTGGCATACAAAAAACAAATATTGTCAAGATGTTATTTTGAAAACTTGCTAAATTTTGAAGAAGTTATTAGCTTACCGAATGATTAAAGTAATGACTCTTCATTAATGAGATTACATTTGCATTCTTCATCACATCCAGATGTAATGTGGCGATGTAATGTGGTAGTGGTTCGAAATTCCATGTTTCCGGACATAACATGTTTTCCTTTCTTCTTTCTAAATTTTTGCTTTTATTAGAAGAAAGCATTTCCATTAATACTTAATACACATGATTTGGTCATTCGTGTCCTCTATGTTTCTTTTCTTTAAAATATTTGATTAAATAATAGTCTCCATTTCTTTTTTTTTAATATACATCTTTTTATAAATTCTAAAAATGTTAAAATATATATACGATTTACTTAATAATTTACTTGTAAAAATGATGAAAATTAACTTGGAACACGAATAATCCATCGTGTGTAGTAAAGAACTAGAATATCATCGTATATGCTGATTAAATTCAATGATATTTAACTTATAATTATATGAATTTTCATTCTTTGAAAGAAGCAGCAACATCACAATGCATTACTTTGAATTTGTTTAGATTTTGGATACTTGAGTCTATCACAGAGTGGAATGTTTTTTCCTTTAAAATTCCTAATAATATATAATACACAATCAGGAACCAAATTCAAATCTTTCGTTTGACAGAAGATTGTTTCACCATTAAATTAATCGTTCACCATTAATTAATCGTTTCGGACAGAGCGTATTAATGATAACAAAAGTGATCACAGAATAAACTCACAACAATAAAAATCCAGCTGCCGCTAGCCATGTGCAGCTATACGGTCGACTTGTGTATATACCTAACATAACCTAAACTTGAACTTCTACCAAATATTAAGACTTACAATAAGCATCGCAACAAGAGCCTCGGTAGCGCAGTAGGCAGCGCGTAAGTCTCATAATCTTAAGGTCGTGAGTTCGATCCTCACCCGGGGCAAATTTTTTTTTTTTTCGACAGTTCCCTGGTAGAAAAATGTTGCTGAAATTATTCCACGTTTTGGAACCCCTTTTAACAAAATTTCAGCATTTCAAAAAAATTTCATTTTAATTTCAGCCATTTTTAACTGAAAAGTTCATTTTCGATAAAATTTCAGAAAAATTTCAGCAAGAATTTCAGAGAAATTTCAGAAAATTTTAGAGAAATTTCGATTGGATTTCAGTGATTTTTCAGTATGTCAGCTGAAAAATTCATTTTCAATGATGTTTCAGCGAATTTTCAGCAATTTCGCTGAAATGTTCCAATACGTGGAATAATTTCAACGAAACTTTTTCACCAGGGTTTATAAAAAAATTACATTACAATTGATAAATGAAGCATTTTATTATATATCATATATAGTGTAGTAAAATTTATAATTTTTTTTTATAAAATATAATTACCAGTACTGGGTAAAATGCTTTTCAAATTCCATTTAAAGTACTAATTGTAAAATACTTTAAAAAAGTGTATTTAAAATGCAAAATGTTAAATAAGTTTTTCGAATCCATTTTAAATGTAAAATGGATAAATAGATACTTCAAATGATTTCCGAATGCAAAATGATTTTTTCTGCCCTTACGGAAAAAAATTTTTACGTAAAAGTACAGAAAAACTACATAAATTGAGACAAGATCTTAGAAATTCTTAATTTTTCGTAAATATTCATAATGGGCATTGATGACACATCACTGAATTCTTTTTGAACTCTTTGTACTATCTGGAAGAGGAAAGGTCCCTATTATGAGATATCGAGTTCATTTTGGGTAAATGCTTAGAAATCTGTGGGCAGAATTTTAAAAAATAATGTCATTTTGAAGGGAATTTAATAAGCTTCAAGATAATGTTATGTGAAATTTAATTCAAATTCTATTTTTTTTTTAATTAAAGAAATGTAAAAAGTGAGCAAACTGTAAAGTCAAAAAATTGTGCTCCTAATACGAGATGCCCTGGGAAATCGATGATAAAATGCAAAGTATTGCAATTAAAAAACTTTATTTAATGTTTCTAAAATACAAACAAACACAGCCAATGCGCGTACATGACCATGCGATGTATTATACCTAGGACTTCAGGTAGTTGGAACCAAGCATCGCAGAAATAGGCACTCAATGTTCATTCCGATTGTCCTTTTTATTATTGTACAATAACATTTAGCAACGATTTTCACTATTACATAGGAGCATAGATCATTCAATATTATAAATATCCTGGGTATCTCATATTACGATTTCCACGCCTTACGATATTTTACGATCATCAAATCTAACTTCTGTAATTCAAGTAATTCAACATATCCCATATTTTTCTATTAGTACGATCTTACTCACTACATGAAGAATTTATTACTAAATATTTACTTATTAAATAATAAACAAGGTTTAAAGGTCAATGATATAGTATTTTACATAAAGCTGGAACACACATTCATTTTTTTATTGAGATTCGATATTTATGGACTATCTGGAATTAATTTTCTCTTTACAGTTTAATTTGCAATTTATTTGAATATTCAAAAATATGTTTGGCTAATCATGGGACTTGGTTCTTCTTATGCGTCAATGGAGGATTCTAGGGAAAATTTATGAAAACATAGAAAAACCATTTACCCATTTTATAAATAGTTGAATGATAGACATGATTCCATTTCAAATGTAAAATGAAAATGGTTTTCAAAAAACCATTTAAAATGGAAAATGCGAAATGCCATTTCCATTTTAAATACATATTTAAAATAAAGCCATTTACAGAATTCTTAATGTAATAGTGAAGGATCCATAAAGCTCCAAAACATTGATTTAACAATAAACAATTTTTATTTTCGTCTCTTTTTGGATTCATTAGGGTTTCTTTTCATCCAGTATTTGATAATACCATCCGGTCTTATGCCCAGCATAGCTGACTTCGAATTTATATCACGCATAACAAATGGAGAATACCCAGCTATATAATCATCGTCGAGCGGATCGTTCTTTATGCGTGCCAAACGTGACGGCCGTTGTTCCGGCATCGGTTGATCCGCGCATAAAATGGGATTGTTAGCATGTTTCCCACCTTTTGGCGTTGGTAACGAAAACTGAAATATTTAATTAATTTTACTTTTACCATCTTTTGCATTCATATAACTCATAGATTGTATCAGAAAAAATATAGTTTACCCTCTTTCCTTTGGCCGAGAGAGGTCGTCGAAAATTGATATGAATTTGTTGCTTTCCATTCTCATCTAATGTGACTTCTATTTTCTTCAGCGTCTTGTTACCACAATGTGGACAGAAGATCTTTGTCATGATACTAGTGGTCTTGAAACAGGCATAACATCTGAATATGAATGTTCGCATCTGTTTAATTACTCTGCCATCTAATGCAACTACATTTAATCCCATTTGCACGAGTACATTTTGCATTGCAAAATCCATAGTTAAACACGCGACAGTCACAGCCTTTTCTTCAAGAATTTCTGAATCCATTTGCTTCTTTATGTTGGAAACGTTTGCTTTTGAAAAGGTAAATGAGATTAAAAATTAATACTCTTGAAAATATATTATACATATATAGGGTGGGGCAGTAACTCTGTCCACTTAGAATGTTTCCGCTATTTTTAGAGATATAAAATAATATATTTATTGAAATTGTATAGCATCAAGTAGGGTACAATATACTACTAATAGTTTTTCTATGGAGGCGCTTCGGAGATTTCAAGGTTACCTTCCCTTTTTAAATCGAATTGTATGATTTTTTTTATACAATACGATTCCTCTAATTATTCTGCATATAAAAGTATTGAGATAGTGATATCAAAAAACCAATAATTTATGAGACATTTTATACTTTATTCTGAAATATATTAACATACAATATTAAATAACTCGTAAACGATTTTTATAATCGTACCTTAATACTTTTATATGCAGAATAATGAGATGAATCAATTGATGGAAAGAAAACACATAATTACTTATATAAACTCTGTTGGAGGTTACTTAGGGTCATGATCTTGACAACATATGTCAAAATCATCGAAGAGGTCTCCCCTAAAATGAACATTTACTTACTTTTGTATGCAGAATAATTAGAGGAACATTGTGTAAAAAAAAATCATACAATTCCATCTAAAAAAGTGGAGGTGACCTTGAATCTCTGAAGCACCTCCACCCATAGAAAAATTATTAGTAGTCTGGAGACACGGTAGTGTCTCGGCGCTAAGCATGGTATATTAAATCACTCTTCATACTATACAACTTCAATAAATATATTATTTCATGTCTCTAAAAATAGTGGAAATATTCTAAGTGTGGACAGAGTTATACTTACTGCCCCACCTCGTATACATCCATATCTCAATGATGTATACTTACGCGTTGATTTTGATGAAAATATAATCGATAAAAAAAAAATTTACCTGGTGTGATCCAACCATTGTCATCTTTATCTTTATCCTCAAATGATCCATCACTTTTGGACATTGTATCAACAGAAGCAAGACTGTCGTCCATGGCATACATGCCCACACTCTCTATTTTTAAATCAGTTGGATTGCACTTTAGTTTGACAAATTTATCAGCTAAATCATTTGTTTTATCATCTTCTTTATCCGATGCCGTTTCGTAATCTGATTGTGATTCGTCCGAAGATGCAGATGTGTAAGGAGTAAATTGTTTTTTCACATCATTTATCTCTGTACCATTTATTGTATCATCTATCGCTGAATCACGTATAATCTGTGTATGTGTGTGTGTATTTTCTTCAATCACATCTTTTTTTTCCATATTATTCAAAGAAGCCTTTAAATTATCTGTAACCACTTCATTTATCTCCTAAATATAGAATATAAATTTAGATTAATAAAAATTATACATATACAAAAACAATTAAAATATCTTACTTTTCTCTTCGGCATGTAGAATCCAACTGGCAGTTTAAGATCATCCCTGCTTTCTTTATCAGCTGTAGATTTAATAATTCTTATTGTTGGAATCTCTTTCAGATGTGCCGATCCAACTTTTTCTTTCTCCAACTGATACGTCAGCGCAATTACCTTGATGTCAGTAGCAGACAGACTGATATAGTCGCCACTTTTCTTCGAAAATTCGGTTACTGTAAAGCATTAAACAAATATTAACATTATACGCATGCATGCACGCACGCACGTATTTTTTGGCAAAGCGCTTTTGTGTAAATAGAGCGGACTAAACTGAGTCGGAAAATCTTCTTTATCATTTTAAAATTTTCGAAATAATTAACGAGATGTTAATTTATGAAAATAGTCAAATTCGCCCGGCCTACTTGCTCTGTTGAGTAACTGAATGGCAACATACTTAACTAACACCCTGTATGTATATATACAGGTACATACATACATACATATATATATATATATATATATATATATATAAAAACACTCTTCGGTTTGGCACTCTTCTGTTTGGAAATCGTCGTGCATATTCTCGCACCGCCTTTAAAGCATTACCGTTGCAGAAACCGTATACAAAAACCATATCAGCATATTCACTATTAGAATACGTACGCGGCATATTGCAAAAGACAAAATTCATCTACTGTTAAAGGCTTTCAAAGAGCGACTGACAAATTCATAACAGAAAGTGGAAAATGTAATCAAATATGTCGGTGCTAGATATGGCAAGAAATGTAAACATTTTTTTTCGATTTCTCTGAAACGGAGCAAAAACGAGCATATGTCTATAGGACTTTTTTTCTTAGTTTTTTACTCCTCTACACGCTCCCGAAGTTTTGCGATTTAATTTGGAAACACCCTGTATATATATATATATATTAGGCGGCAATGAAGTTGATAGTGAGTTTTACTTACCAAATTTAATATTTTCAGTAAAAACTTCCCGAACCTTTAAGTCATACGGTAGTACAACCAATTTTCTCAACTGTCTCTTATTTGTGATTTCATCGATGACAGCTTGTTCGGTCAAAATATTAATTCCAATATCCTACACAAATAAAGTTTTTAAATTAAAATTTCATTGGAAACGGAGAGAGAAAGATTAGAATATACATTTTATATTGAATATATTTCCATAAAATACTTTGAATAAAATGACATCTTGTTTGTAAATCTTTTGATGAAGCACACATCATATACACAACACTTTTGTAATTTTTTCATTTACTTTCAAAATTTGTAGTTAAATAAATAAAAAAATATTTTAAGAAAATTATATATGTATCATCAAATATATCTCTGTATAAATAGTTAATATGTCAATAATATGATCTTTTATTTTATATTTTTAGTATCTCAATAATTACCTGTAAGGCAGCATTCTTTATGAACGCGCTTGTATCAACAATAAGATATTGTATTTTATTCTTATTTTCCATGACTACACATGGATTATATTTTCTTTTTCGATATTCGAAGGTTCTTCTTCTTAAGACTCTTATTTGTATTTCTAAATTCCAACCCACTAAGAATGATTACAGTACCATGCGACAAAGAAAGACCGAAAGATTCTTCTAACTGACGTCGCCCTCGCCACTGGTAACAATAGTGGTAATGGCGGCGACTCTGAGCAAAAAAAAAAAAAAAAAAAAAAAGAAAGATCCAAGCTGACCCAAGCCCAAGAAGACTAGAACTAAAGCGGGGAGCACAGACTCTTGCATAACGCATAACACGTAATGCATAAGAAAATGTACCAATCAAAGCCCTCCGTTTCCTTCCTTTCCATGAAATAAAGAATTCTGATTGATTGAATTTCTTATGCATTACATGTTATGCGTTATGCAAAAGTCTGTGCTCCCCGCTTAAGGAGGATCAACTCGCGT
>NW_017256136.1:215624-218298 GCF_001594055.1 Mycetomoellerius zeteki
TATTGGCACGAGTTGATCCTCCTTAGTTCTAGTCTTCTTGTCCAAGCCTATTAACATGGTAGAAACACAATCGATATGACACAGAGGTAGAAAACTATCGATAGCGACTATGGGTGCATTCAGGGATGCGTTCCAAAACTCGACTCTCAACTCCGAGTATCATTTATCCTTGTTCTTCACCGAATGTTGAACAAGGATAAAAGATACTCAGAGTTGATAGAGTCGAGTTTTGGAACGCACCCCAGTACTACAACCGCTCACTGAGCGCTCAGTGAGCGCTCGCATCTTATTGGCATATACCGTTAGAACTAAAAATATAGACCAAACAGATACAAGAGCTCACTGAGCGCTCAGTGAGCGATCGTGATATTGGCTGCGTTCAGCAGAACGGTTGTTTTGCAACTGTTGGAAGTTTCCTTCGCGCTAATTGGATCATACTTTTAGATCTAGAAGAATGGTCCTATCTCAGCAGACAATCATAAAACGGTTGCAAAACTGTTGAGTCTGCTGAACGCAGCCATTGGCTGCGTTCAGCAGAACGTTTGTTTTGCAACTGTTGGAAGTTTCCTTCGTGCTGATTGGATCATACTTTTAGATCTAGAAGAATGGTCCTATCTCAACAGACAATCATAAAACGGTTGCAAAACTGTTGAGTCTGCTGAACGCAGCCATTGAATGTACCTGTACTCTATGTGGGAATGTGCATCGGCCATGTTGGCTCCTGGCAGCTGGCGCATTTTTCAAAACGAACGATATTAAATACACAATTCTGCCAATTCAAAAGTAAATCTAAAAGTATCGTTATGCGCACAACAATTTAACAGTGTCAAAGTTTTATTTGCAAATGAATGAAATAATTTCGGAAATACACATTTAACATAATAAGTAGATATATGTTATACATATAACGACCGATTTTATTATTTTAAGCTGGCGGCACACGATGCTTGTTTTCTTGCTGAATTGCTAGCTAGTGTCACGTCTGCGGCATTGTTAAATTTTTGTCCAGAACCACCCAAAGAAAGACAACGAACTTTTCGCTTCCTGTAAATTGGCGTAGTACATGAGACCGCCAGGACCGTACCTGACGCTTTCCCCACCACGCGTGTCTCAGCGGAGCAACGAAGGGGACGCCCTTAAAATTTGCCCTCAGGGCACTAGAATAAAGGCAGTCATTAAGTAACAGTCTTATATCGTTTTCGATTGGGGTGCACTAGCTGCACTCAGTGTCAAGAGCGTGTTCGATTGGCAATGCCAATGCGCACTTAGCTAGTGTCACGTGTTCATTTGACCGCACGACACTCGCGTAGTGCGCACTCAGTGCGCATTAAGTGGTACGAGATATTTTGACGGTGCCAGTTCAGTGCACTAGATACATATATAGAATATCAGTGTATCGTTTTGTCACATGAAAGGATATACAGTAGGGACAAGCAAATCTGTAATTTATAGCATGCAAATGTGTACAATTATTGATAAGTATGTACATATATATATATGATATTCTTGATATCTTATATATTATTTAATTACATATAGTAAAAAATCATTACTTAAAGTTATGAACATGAGATGTCGAGGTTATTTTTCTGCGTTTTTCCTGCAGTCTAGTCAAGTCCTTACAATCTTATAACTCAAAATGGCACTTCAGCTTTAGCACTGAAAATCTTGGCGTGTTCTTTTGAATTTGCACTATTCAATGCAACCCATGGAACTCGTCCAGTGTTAATGTGAACTGAGTGCGCACTGGTGCGCACTAACTTTTTCCCAATCGAAAACGCTATTAGAGTCGCGAGTCCGGGTCTAGAGTACCTCCGAGGACATCTAAGCGATTGACCTTAAGCTCTCACGTGCCGCGTGCACGTTTCAAATTCTTCACTCAAATTCTAGAGTAATTCTAATTCTAAATTTTAAGCGTAATTCAATTCCCGCGTTAATGTAAATCATCCTTAATATTAAGTCAAAATGTGTAACCTTTAATTGTGTACGAAGCTACAAATAATAAATTCAGGTGGTTTGTTAAATCCGAGTAAAATCTCTGAATGAAACCTGTTCTCCATAATCCGTCGCGTTAAATTATACGAACACTTTAACTAATAAAACTCGATCGCGTGTTAATAAACCGCAATCCAATCACCACGGACTCGGGAGAACCAATGGCAGAGCTGAGACACTAGGGGAATTGGAAGCCGCCCGCATTCATCCTCTCACGACTCGTCATCGCCACCCAGAACTTGATCGAAAAAGGTAAGGAATTATTAATTAATCTATTTCGGTCACGACGATCCGCGAATCCGATCCCGCGTAGCATGTGCCCAGTACACCCGCACTCGCAATTGGCTATTTCTCGTCGCCAGTTGAGAATAGACCCTTACGTTACATGGGTACGGAGCGCCTGTTGCGCATCATCACTGTTTTATCGGAATAACGAAAGTAGCGGAATTAAGTGCCCGGAATGTTACATCTTGTTTTCGGCCTCCGAAAAGAGTAAATATCTCGGCGTGTTACGACATTACATCCACTTAGGATTTCCTGAACGGTTTGAAAATTGTGACGCATGCTCTGTGCTGTTAGCTACCGTGCATCACGCGTCGAATTGTCGCGATTGCCCGGAAATATTAGAAAGGTTTCTCTCATATTTAGGTAGGACAGATGATACACCCTGGACTTCCCC
>NW_017256136.1:218489-221030 GCF_001594055.1 Mycetomoellerius zeteki
GTATTGGCTACGATGCTGACACTGTCAGTATCGCAGCCAATACGATGGCAAGATTCTAATCCAGCTAGGAATCCAGTAGGAAAACAAGCATCGTGTGCCGCAGGCTTTACGATAAATATTGAGAAGGCAGAACTAAATTAAAACTATGTAATAAATAAAGATTAGAATTAAAATAAAAGAAGGTAGTTTAAAAGGATATATCTTTATGAAACTGTTAAACATTAAATAAACTTACATCATATCCTTCTTAACAGTAACGTTTTATACTCTGGTATTCAAGCTTGAATATTTTCTTAAAGCCATATATGTATAATAGTTTGAACTTATTAAGACGTAGTCGGAAAGTTTACGTTATATAAATATGTGAAATAATTAAAGATTTGTATCACATTTAATGAAGTTACTTCGTAAAACAAATTAAATATTTAAACAAAAATAATTAATTCTTAATTAATAATTAAGAACTTATAATAACTGTGACTTATAATTAATGACTTGTATCACATTTCATAAAGCCATTTTTTCAGTTTTTACAAAAGCAGTATGCTATGCATACTACAAAAGTAGTATGTATTATATGAATTATTGCTTTGCTCGAATTTTCCCGCACGAGAATAAACGATTTCAACCTATTAGAAACCGTGTATTCCGATGTATCCGATTTCTGATAGGTTAGAATCATTTATTCTTTATTCCTAATTCCTTATTCCTTCTATTGTGCTCAGAGCCTTATGCCTAATTCACACTGAACGCAGCAAGCATCAAGCAGCGGAGCAGCAACCAACCAGCAAGGCGATATTGTTTACTGTAAATATCGTCTCACTGATTGATTGCTGCTCCGCTGTTTGACGCTCGCTGCGTCCAGTGTGAATTAGGCATTAGACTCCTCTTGAAATCTAAAATATGAGCTTTAAGGCCGGTATTCATAGTCGATTCTTATTTCAAGACCGTCTTAAGTAATGTCTTAATACGCTAATGTGGCTCTCTTATTGGTTCGTAACACCTCAAGACTGAACTTGAGATGATCTTGAATATAAGAACTGACTATGAATACCGGCCTAAATTAGAGCTTTAAGAAGCGCCATAACGGTCAGAACGTTAAGATGTTGAACTATTGTAAATTCATTTAAATGAATTAATTTCAGAAATTATAATTGTGTGCCGATATGGTTGTCGGACTTTCAACGCAATCAAATCTGAAAATATTAATAATCCCCCCAAATTTCCCAACTTAAAAACTGTAATAAACTTATTGCGAAAAATAATGCCTCGGCCGGGAGTCGTACATTCCGTGCGAGCGTCCTAAGCCTTTAGACCACCGAGACAAATGTGGCTGTTCATTTGTCTCGGTGGTCTAAAAGCTTAGGACGCTCGCACGGAATGCAAGAGATCCGAGTTCGACTCCCGGTCGAGGCATTATTTTTCGCAATAAGTTTATTACAGTTTTTAAGTTGGGAAATTTGGGGGGATTATTAATATTTTCATGCTCCAACGTGCTCCTACCATAGCTACTATTCACTCTACCAAGCGCGTTGGAGTGAGTAAGGAGCTATGGGGTGCTTTCCATTTGATGACACAAGTCGACACAAGCGTCGTTCTATCCTTCTTGATATTCAGAGAATGACAAAGATAGAACGACACTTGTGTCAATTTGTGTCGATTTGTGTCATCAAATGGAAAGCACCCATGGTAGCGTATTGGATCATGTTGGAGCATGCGACGCGAACAAACCTCGAGCGTGTCCCATGGAGTGTATTTACGCCGGCGTAAGTCCGGATCTATATATAATAGGTGTTTTAAGACTTAAGCCGTAAGAAACTGACCAATTACAGTCGAATCCGAGGGGAATGATTCGCCCATTTCTTATGGTTTAAGGCTTAAAACCCTATTGTAGATCCAAGGTAATGATCAATAAGCCAATCACCAGCTTCAAGGTGCATTTACATGCAAGCGTCAAGCAGCGGAAGCAGCAACCAGTCAACGAGGTGATTTTTACAGTGGCGTGAAAAATATTTTTTACACCACTGCCCATATCGCCCAGCTAATTGGTTGCTGGTTCCGCTGCTTGAAGCTTGACGCTTGTTGCGTCCAGTGTGAATTGGGCATTAAGATGCCTTTTCATGCTGACGGTCGACGCTCATTTTCAGCGTCAAAATAGAACATGCGATCAAAATTGACGCTTGATGTTCGTCAATTGCTGGATTCACCCTGCATCTGATTTTCGTCGTACGACGGTCTGCATCCAATCAGAAAATAGGATTCCGATAATACGAAGCAAAATTCATCGGAATTCTGTTTTCTGATTGGTTGCGGAGCGTCGTACGACGAAAATCGAATGCAGGATGAATCCAGCAATTCATCCAAAGGGTCCATGATTGGAGCTTGCGACGCGAACACACCTAGAAGTTTGTGATTTGGAACCAGAAATCTGGTGATTAAATTTTTATTGCAATTTAGTTGCAACAATACTGCCAGATGTTTCGCTGCTATTCGCGCGGCTTGAACCAGCTTCAACGGAGCAGCGAGTTAGCAAGCGTCGTG
>NW_017256136.1:221059-227281 GCF_001594055.1 Mycetomoellerius zeteki
AGCGAGTATAACATCAAGTGACATGGCTACGAGTATTTCGGAAGAAATCGAGGTACGTTGATGATGGATCGCGTCGCGCGGGAACGTCGACGTCGACCTCGTCCGCATGGCACAGATCGCGACAAAAACAAACAGCGTCACGATGTCGTGTGAAAATTCTCTGCCGATCTTTCACATTCCTTTCGTTATCCTTCTCCCTCTGCGTCCCTCACCCTCTTCATCCGTGTAGAAAGTGATCCGCGAGGTTTGCAGCGTTTTTTCATTCGGTAAAGGTGCCCCGTCGCGTCGATTATCCTATCGATTTACAAATAATCGCCGAAAATATCACGGGGCGATTGCGAGGGACGGCGTGAAAACGCCGACCGGCAAAACGATGCACATACAATCTGTTGTGACCGTCGTACAGGTTAGCGCGGCCACGCTTAAGGTTGCCCATAATTTCCGCGAATCGATGCGAATCTGAATGCGAGCCTAACGCGATTCCTTCTGGTGTCGGATAAACAGTGACTCTTTAAACTCTTTTCTAGGAAATCGATCGAAAGCAGAATACGGAAGTAGCGAGCCCCGGCGAGTTTCCGCCTGAATACTTAATCAAGCATCCATTGCAAAACACCTGGACTCTGTGGTATTACGAGCCCGATAGGACTAAAACATGGGAAGAAAGCCAGCGGGAAATAACGAGCTTTGATACAGCTGAGGATTTCTGGAGGTAACTGGAGTTTTTTTTCCTCCAATAAATATGAAAAGCATGCCAGAGATGAAGCATACAAGAAGAAGTAAAATATGAATTATAGCAAAGGAAAATCGTTTTTTTGTTATGTGCAGCTTGTACAACCACATAAAGACAGCCTCTGAGTTAAGACAAGGTTGTGACTATAGCATGTTTAAGCAAGGAATTCGGCCTATGTGGGAGGATGATCAAAACAAATGTGGCGGACGATGGCTAATAAATCTAGATAAAAAGCAAAGAACTACGGATCTAGATAATTTTTGGTTAGAAATTCTACTCTGTATGATCGGAGAAGCCTTCAACGAATATTCCGATGACGTTTGCGGAGCCGTAGTAAATGTCAGGCCAAAAGGAGACAAACTCGGTGTCTGGACATCGAATGCAGATTGCGCGGATAGTGTTATGGAAATTGGGTAAGCTGTTTTGATTTTTTATCTGATTTTTCGAGCTTACTAGTATGATAATTTGTGATTTTAGCCGGAAACTCAAGGAAAGATTAAGGATTACGTCTAAAACGACTATGGGATATCAAGTACATAAAGATACTATGGTGAAAGCTGGGAGTCAAACAAAAAATACTTATACACTTTAAATATCGCTAAAAATTCATGATATCACCCTTAAGTTGTTCATTCAAATATGTTAATGTGAAAAATCATTAGATAATAAAATTGTGTGGAAATATTTCTTTGCATTATGTTAAAAAGGAATAAAACTTTTGTTTTCAAAAGCATGTTACATTGTTGTAGTTATGTTTCCATAATAACAGCAGAGAGAGATTAAATTAATATCGAAATTAATAAATCACATTAAAATGAAATAGATGGATATATTATTAATATAAAAATTCAGTTTAAGAAATATAGAATATGTATAGCTTACCTGTAATTGACGAGATACGCATGTGGGCTGCCGTATTTTTGTGACTAATCGACTATATGATTTGAATAAATTTA
The DNA here is from genome assembly GCF_001594055.1 of Mycetomoellerius zeteki. Classification (NCBI taxonomy): domain Eukaryota; kingdom Metazoa; phylum Arthropoda; class Insecta; order Hymenoptera; family Formicidae; genus Mycetomoellerius; species Mycetomoellerius zeteki. The sequence goes on from NW_017256136.1 coordinate 222,746, forward strand.
TATTCTTAAATGTAATTTGTGCAACCTTATTTTTCAACAAATAAATCCTTGTAATCTCTTTTAATACTTACGTACAATAGTTACAATTATACTCAAGATCTTTTTATAAATGTCAAAAAAGTCTAGTGGCATGTGCTTTCATACCTTTATTTACATCACTTATATAACTTTTTTTTACATTAAATTATCTATTGTGTATACCATCAAATCTTTTCATTGTTAAATTATGTCACATTTGATTGGAAAACAGTATAAGTTAAGGCGTCGATTCAGAAAAAGAAATATATATTAGCTCCAATATAACATGCGTAGAAAGATCTTGTATTGATATCATACATTCCTACTTTTTAATATTAATTCCTCCACAAGTTCTTTAATATCTCTCCGTCTTCCCTTTTCTAAGGCACGTATTAAACTTATGGCCCATTGCTCAGTGTCGGATTGCAATATATAAATTTTTAAAATCTATAAACAAAAATTATTTTAGTATCGAGTTCAATCCGAGTACATATTTTAGACGTCTAGCTGAACATTTATATATGTAGTATACACATATACGTATATATTTAAGTCTTTACTATAAATGTGTTACCTCATAGCTTTGCTCCTTCGAATCATAAGGATATTTACTTTGTACAGCATCAATTTCACATTCTGTAATACCTAAATGTCTGGCTACATCTCGCCAAGATCGACCCAGTCTGTCTTTGACTTGTAGCATCACTTTAAAAAACATACATATGTATATAGATACGCATGTATGTGTGTGTGTGTGTGTGTGTGTATATATATATATAAAAATTATAGTCTTGTGTGTGTGTGTGTGTGTGTGTGTGTTTACGTATGCGCGCACGTAAGCATATGTATATACATGTATACAGAGTGTAATAAAAAGTTTATCATATTTCTTTTCCAGTCGTTTGGTGTATATTGGGCCATATAAACACATTACCAATAAAAAAAGTTATAAACTTAAGATTTTAAAAATACCTGCTTCTTGTAATTTTCTTCTTTTATAAAGATTATATTGTTCCTTTTGCTTAGAATTACAATATAATGTTTGTGAACTATTAATGAACGGTTTAGTTGAGTTTTCTATTAACAACTGAGATAACATAGAATTGCATGCACATTCTGAGCAAATAGACTCTGATGCTAGTGATGGTACCAAAACTGTGTTGTAGAGAGATATAATTTATTAGCTTATTAAATTATTTTATAACTATTTCAACATATTATCCAGTTATTTTAATGTATCTATGATAAAGGAAAGTCATGTTGCTATAAAGAATATCAGTATACTAAAAATATGCATATTTTTGAAGTTTTTAATTCTTATACTAATCTTATTCTTATTTGTTATATTATTCGTAACTATATTATTTAAGAATTCTCAAATTAACTTTGCATAATGTTATATATTTATTAACAAGACTCCTATCAAAACTGTTTTGTTATCTTACGAATATTCTTATGAAAATTCTAAAATACCAAAAAAATAATTAAAAAAACAGTTACCTTCACTTTGATATATATTACATAAAGATAATGGTGACACAGCCTTCAACCAACTTTCATAATCTTGCAATTTGCTTTCCAAGTCAGGCTTGTGAATATACTTTTTTGATATATACCATAATGGCTCTACATTACTGTAACTCATAATATCTCGTTTTTCCAGTAATCTCATAAACATTTTGAGGTCCTTTATCTGGCTCAATTTACGTTTTGAATCAATTTCATGTACATAATTACACTTCAGCTGATTCAAAATGTCACTGTCAATGAAAGGCTCAGCTATACTGAGGAAGTCTTGACAAAGCAGGGTATATTTTTCGAACATCTTGTCCTTCCAGAGAGACTCAATTTTTCAAACCAGATTCTACAGCATATAAATATAATATTTATTTACGTATAGATAAGATTTACAGCCTAAAAAACTATTCAAACAGATACTTTGAATGCAATGCGCTTGCACCTAAATATTTAAGAAAAAAAAATGGTAATTATTCAGAATACCTCCCTCACCTCTGATTTCGATGAAATTAGGCTTATTCGACGCGTTTTTGCACAAAACGAAAGAATCTGGCAGAAAAAAGTGTCGCTCTGCCTCGCGAACCGAGATATTTAGCGTTAAAGTTGACGACTCTGCAGGTTAGGAAATCTGTCATACCGACTATGTGTAGTGCTACCAGTATGCTTTCTTCATGCTCTCTGACTTCATGCGCATGCGTCTCGTTACTTGTCGGTCCAACAGGCACCAAATTTAAAATGTGTGCTATAAAACAAATAAATCCTAACCCATGTGGACAGTGGGGTGTATAGACAGTAATGCTTGGGTTCGGGCGGCTACGCCGCCCGAACGGAAAATAAAAAAAGTAAGCAGTAAGCGAATTGACCAATCACAGTAGAGTCCGTAAGGCCATAACATAAGCAGTAGCGAATCCAACATGTTGATTTCCTTACTGCTTACGTTTTACTGCCTTAAGTTTTTTGTGTGCCAGGGCCTTAATGCTTGGGTTTGGGCGGCTACGCCGCCCGAACGAAAAAAAAAAAAAAAAAGTAAAAAAACCGTTCTCATACCCCACTGTCTTCATGGGTTAGAAATATTCCAAGCAGACACTGTCTCAGCTGTAACTTCTAGACGGTTAGGTCCCAAGCGGGTAGGTTTTTTTTTTTTTTCCATTCGGGCGGCTACGTCGCCCGAACCCAAGCATTACTGTCAATACACCCCACTGTCTACATGGGTTACAAATATTCCAAGCGGACAATGTCTAAGCACTACTACATACGTTTAATTTATTTTATAGCATTAATTTCAAATTTCGTGCACATAGTCGGTATGACAGATTTCCTAACCTGCAGAGTCGTCAACTTTAACGCTAAATATCTCGGTTCGCGAGGCAGAGCGACACTTTTTTCTGCCAGATTCTTTCGTTTTGTGCAAAAACGCATCGAATAAGCCTAATTTCATCGAAATCGGAGGTGAGGGAGGTATTCTGAATAATTACCTTTATTTTTTATGTACACAACAATACTTATCAATAATTGTACACATTTGCATGCTATAAATTACAGATTTGCTTGTCCCTACTGTATATCCTTTTATACTGTGACAAATAATGCACTGATATCCTATATATATATATATCCAGTGCACTGAACTGGCACCGTCAAAATATCTCGTGCCATTTAGTGTGCACTGAGTGCGTACTAGCGAGTGTCGTGCGGTCAAATGAACACGTGACACTAGCCAAGTGCGCATTGACACTGCCAATCGAACACGCTCTTGACACTGAGTGCAGCAAGTGCACCCCAATCGAAAATGATATAAGAAATTGACCAATTCAATACCAAACAATAGAATTCGAGGAGAATAATCGACTATGATTCGTCCATTTCTTATGACTTAAAGTTTAAAACCCTATTGTAGATCCGGGATAAAGCCTTGTGTCCACGATGCTAGAAATTGGTCCGATATCTCGGATGAAGAAAGAATTGACCAATCGCATTGATCATGTGACTAAATTGTTTAAATGTGATTGGTTGATTCTTTCTCTCTCCGTGGGCTTAAGAGTCAAGACGGTCTCGAAATAAGAATCGACTAGCCGGCCATAGTCAAGTAAATGTTTCTTGTACACTTTTCTTTACCTGTGATTTAAACACTCACGCGCTGATGAATAACGCTTACGGTATAAGATATAAGATATAATATATTAACGTTGTAATAAATGTTGTAATACATTACATTCAATTTAAAATTAATTCTTTTCCCTTCCTTTTTTTTTTTTAGTGCCGACAGTATTCATTGGACATAAAAACTCGCTTGAAGTTTTTGGGGGGTTTTATGTTCATCTAGAGGGAATTGGCGTTGCTTGTGGAGGTTTTGGCTGTGGCCATCTGGCAACACTGCCAAGTGCTCTCTGGCACAGTATATACAGTAGCGCAACTCTCTGTCGGCACCTTTGATGTTAGTGTTGGCAAAAATGGAGTGCGCATGCGCGAAATCAGTAAGTTCCCCAGTAACGCCATCTAAACTTCTATCTCATTTGCTCTTTAGTTTCCTTTTTCTCTCTCTTTCTTTCTAGCTGCTCTAGTTCATTTGTATGTACAGCAAATTAATTAAATGTAAAAAACTAAAAGAAATACATTAATAATTGTAATGTATTGCAAAATAAAAAAAAAGACACAAAAATAAGAAAATATTAAATTATATAAGTATGGTATAAATATTAAACTGTAAAAATATAATTAATGATCGGTACACGATGCTTGTTTTCCTGCTAAATTGCTTGCGTTTTTTAAAATTATTAGAATTGTACCATGCAGAATTAACGCAGATTTTCTAGCTCAAATGTAAGCAATTCAACAGAAAAATACAAGCATCATGTTCCGCATGTTTAAAATATTAATATAAACAATAAAAGGTAAAATTTAATGTTATACAGATTTCGTTTCAGAAAACAATTACTATAATTGTTGTAATTATAAAAAGTATCTAATAATAATTTTATTAAATTAAATATAATAATTTTT
>NW_017256136.1:227444-238701 GCF_001594055.1 Mycetomoellerius zeteki
GAGTTACTGGGGAACTTACTGATTTCGCGCATGCGCACTCCATTTTTGCCAACATAAAATCAGGAGAGTTGCGCTACTGTATATACTGTGTCTCTGGGTTAATTTGGAGCAAGCGACGCGAACAAACGGCCTCGTGTAATCTTTCCACCATGCTCTTGCCTCAGTCTCAACTCGAGGCCCTCAAGTGAGCTTCAGCGATCAATATCTCGGCTTGCAAGGCAGGTTGATAGTTTTTTTCTGTCAGACTCGATCGTTTCAGAACACGTCAAATGAATCATATTTTATCACAATCACGGAGGTGAAGAATCTCAACTGAAAAACTATCTAAATATTTAATGTGAGCGTCGATTGTGTCTTCGAAACGAGATGAAATGTCAAAAGAATCGCGGAGTGACATGGACCACTCTGGAACTCGGAGGTCTTCTAGAAGACGAAGACTCTCATGTGCACTTTGTGAGAACCACTAAGCACCTTGCGTTACATCCATATCACTTGAATAATATTCAGCGAGGTCTAAATGAGATTTTAAGATCGTTGTTAAATACTTACGACAGGGAGTACGTACATTCATCTATACTTTTTTAATATATAAATATAAAAGGTAATTATTTGGAATTCTTCTTTCACCTACAATTTTGATAAAATTAGGTTCAACGCGTTTAACGCGTCTTTACACCAAACCAAAGAATCTGTAAAGGTACGTCCAGACTATCGAGCCGCGAGTCGAGCTGCGAGCCGGGCCTACATCCATCCACATTATCAAAATGAATATCTATAGGTTCGCAGCAAAGCTTTGAATGTAGACGTAGGCTCGGCTCGCGGCTCGATATATGGCATAGAGGGTGTTACATAAATTCTCTTCTTTAAAAATACAAATCTTCTGCCTTAAAAACACATTATTTTCTATATAATTTTTGTTTTTACAGTAGAAAAAATATTTTTAAAGCAGACAAATATCTAATCAAAACAAATTCTCTACTGTAAAAACAAAAATTATATAGAAAATCATTTTTATGCTCAAAGCATGCAGAGAATGTGTTTTTAAATTAGAGAATTTGCTTTTAAAGCAGAGAATTTGTGTAAAGAAGAAAAAAATACTATTGTTGAAGAAAAAAGAAAATACTTATTCTAGTCTTAATCACATGTTGTGCATGACCGTGGCGCATAGTCGTGTCGCTGCATCTCGTCGTTGACAGATTTTCTAATCTCGATAGTCGTCAACTTTTACGCTTAATATCTCGGTTCGCGGAGCCGAGCCCTACGGTTTTTCTTACAGATTCTTTCATTTCATACATGGTACGGTCAACGCGATGCTACAAACGCTTTGAAGCATTTTTTAATTGGTCAGTTTCTTTCTTCAAAATTCTTTCTTCTAATTGGTCCATCAAACACCATTTCAAGCATTTGTAGCGAGACTTTGACCGCAGTCACAAAAACGCGTCGAATGAGCTCAATTTCATCAAAATCGGAGGTAAGGGGAGCATTCTAAATAGTTACAAAAAAAAAATTGATTTTAGTTTACGAGGGAAGGGGGTGGAGGGAGCGGGAACCCTTAGCACATAATGTACTTAGTGATTGCAGAGGGTTTCTCCCCCTCATCCTCCGCCCCCGCGTGTAACACAGTGAATCATTTATATATTCTTGTTGTTTGCCTACGTTAAACAAGGATGAAATTACTTACTCTTCGTCTTTTTCTAATCTCTAGAACTAGAGAAAGACGAAGAGTAAGTTGAACCGAGATAATTAAAGTTAATCTACATTGGTGGAAAGGAGCCTGTGTAACACAGTGCCTGACTGTGCGTTCTGTTTTATACATGATGCGTATGATGTATCTTTCTTTAATATTCAATGAACAACAAGGATAAAATAATGATATATCATGTGCATCATGCATGGAACGGAATGCATGATTGTGTCTGCTGGAAAATGCTCAATATTTCGGTTCAGAGAGCCGAACGTGACCGCCACGTTTTTATACCGGATTCTTTTGTTTTGAGAGAAAACTGGTTAAATGAGTATATTTTTATGAAATTTCGCAGTGACGTGTATATTCTTAATAATTACCGCTTATTATTATAATTTGTGTACGTATGTGTTGTACTTAACTATGTAATAATGAACTATATGCGTTAGATACTATGAATAAACACATATCTATGTTAAAAGGAACATACTCCAAGATTCTTTTGAGATTAATATATGTTATTATTCACAATATAGAATTTAACAAAGTAATTTTACATTTCAGATTGAAAGGGTTTGTGCTGGCTTTTAGAAATCCTAAATTGCTTAGCAATCTGGGAGAATTACTCTATGATTCTCCCTTTATTCATGTTGACATTGAAGCAGATTTCTATCTATTCCATCCAACAGTCGGATCTTTTCTAAAAGGTAAATTATTTTCGCTGTTACGTCTCAGTAAACAAGAATGGATTAAAATGGATTGAAATTTTTTCTATCCGAATGCGTATTTTAAATAGCGAAGACCTTTTTTTTTGGATCTAATTGGATTCAATTGGATTCAATTGGATTGAAAAACTGTATTTTCTATTCAAAATTTTGAATTGAACGGTATTCACAATGCACAGAAAAAGCTGATATTATTTTTAGATTGAAAGGCATAAAGATATGCTCCATGCAATTCCTGTAAATGAATAAAAATGCATTCAGAATTGAAAAGCATTCATTTTAACATTCGTGAATCCATATTTCTGAAAATCTGAATCCATTTCAATCCATTTCAATCTATTCTCGTTTACTGGGATGCTCTATAAACTGATTTCTTGAAGAAAATTAATTATCATTAATCTGTGAAATGCATAATGTTCGTGTTTTTAATTTGAGTGCTTATTGATGAGTTTTATATGACATCTTGTAGTATTTATTATAAAAGAGATTTTCATTATGAAGAAATTTTGTGTTTTCTAAATTACTTACACAAGTAACAAGTAGTAAAATAAGTAGCAAGAATTATTGAATAACTTTTTGGTATAGTGAAGATGAAATATTTATTAATAGCAATATAAATGGATTTTAAGGAAATTATAATAATAACTAATATTATGTTGTAGGTATAGTGAATAAAAAGGGCTTGGACTATATCGTAATACTGGTACACAAAATATATACCGTATCTATTCCGAAACCGGATAATACGGAGCAATGGCTAGGTGAGTCAGTGGAGATTGGCCAGGAAATAAAATGTTGCATAACTCAAATACATCACAAGAGCAAACCTCCCTTCATCTGCGCTACTTTAAAATCCGATTATTCGCAAGGTTGTAGATTATCAGAAAGCATAACTGATATTGATAATATAGACAGTACAGTTGAAAGTGCAAATAGCTGTATGAAGATTGATATTAATGGAATATTGGAAAATGATGGTATTTCTGAGAAAGAAAAGAAAAAACATCGGAAAAAACACAAGTCTCGTGAAAGCAATTCGGAAATTGTTTACAAAATTGAAAATGAATCAGAGTTGAATGTAGGGAGCGATACTTTTAGAACTATTAAATCTGAAAAGAAACAGCAATACCGAAGTGTGCAAAACGATAATATAGGGAATGATACTTGTACAACTATTAAATCTGAAAAGAAACTGCAATGTCAAAGTACTTTATTAAATACTGATGATTCTTTGAATACTTTGGAAGTCGATAATATCCCTAGAAAACATAAAAAAAACAAGAAAACATCCAAATCCTTACTTAATAATGAAACAATTTTGGACGAACGTACCGAGTCATGTAAAGCTGTAAAGAGAGAAAATTCCATTCTATTAGATAGTATTACTGAAATAGAGACGAAAAAGAAAAAGAAACGTGTGAAGAAATCTAAAGAATCTGATTCAGAATTTTTATTAACAAAGACAGAAAACGACAAAGAAATAGTTAACAGTACAAGGAATACTATTCCCTATATTAAATATGAAGAAGAGCAACATATATCTAAAAAGCATATTGTATTAAACGTTAATACTTTTTCAAATAAATTAGGAGATAGCGTATCTAAAAAACATAAGAAAAACAAGAAGCCATCTATGATAATGTCAGATTCGGAATCAGAAAGTCACATTATTGAAATAAAAAATGAAAAGCACGATCCATGTATAAACAGAATTATTAATGAAAGAGCAAAAAGTCAAACATCATGTAGCAAGACTCAAGTCATACAAAATGTGAACGAAACTTTTGATACGCCTGAGTTTATGAAAAGAGAAAATTCCATAAAATATGACACTTCTGAAAAAGAAAGGAAAAAGAGTCCGAAAAAACATAATTCAAGAGACTCACGGTCGAAATCTTTCGAAATTAAGATAGAACATGACATAATCAGTAATGTCAGTAACGCCTCGGATAAAGAAAAGAAAAAAAGTTTTCAGAAACGTGCAAATTTGTCAAGAGATTCGGATTCTGAGTTTAAAATTAAAAGTGAAAATATAACAAATGATATAAATTATATTTGTCGAACAATTAAACACGATCCTGAAGAGTCTCAATATATGAAGTACAATACATCAGCAATAGATTCAAGCAATTCAGCGGGTCTTCATCATGTATCAAAAAAATCTAAAAAGAAGAAAACGTCTGTGGTATCAGATTCGGAATTGAAACTTTCCATTAAAATTGAAAAAGATTAAATTAAAATTTTTTATAAAACTGACTTTCAGATCTTATCCACATAATGAGAAAAATGCATTAAATGGCAATGTACAGAAACAAATATTTTTGTAATTGTACAAGAATTGGCGTTTAATAAAATTATCAAACGATGAAACCAAAATGTAGAATTAGCAACAGCATATAATAGAAAACAAAAACATTTTATTTGCAGATAAACTATTGTAACGTATACATAATGTAATTGTTATGTACTCTGTGGCTTAGGCTTGGACATTTAAAGCTTCAAAATTGTGCACTCGATAGTTTATTTTGATGCTATTTCTCAGGTTTTTTATCAACAATTTTAACCAATACGAGTATTTATAAAAAATTATGTATAGATCTCGCTTCCGATTTTGATAAAATTAGGCTTATTCGACACGTTTTTCTACGAGACGAAAGAATCTGTAAGAAAAACCGCTGGATCGGTTCCGCGAATACCCCGCATCTACAATAGATGTTTTTAAGCCTTAAGTCGTAAGAAATTGACTAATTCGAATTCGAGGAGAATAATCGACTATGGCTGCGTTCCACTAAACGCTCACAACGCTCGTGGAAATCATTTCATCCTTGTCGTTTATCAAATGTTAAACAAGGACAAACGATGCTCGCGAGCGTTGCGAGCGTTAAGTGGAACGCAGCCTATGATTCATGCTCTATTACCTAGTTTACATCGTGCACTTGATACGGATACTAACTAGTAACTTTCTATTGAATTATCTTAATTTCGGCGAAACTTGTAAACGTATACATGATATGTGTATTTAATTAATCCTTTTGATGCATATTCTACCAATTTAGTACATCATTCTTTAAACACATTGCTGAAATTAAAATAATTTAATAGAAAGTTAATACGCGTTTCAAGTGCTCGGTGTATAAGGGGTCTATAGGCCGGTATTCATAGGCTACGGTTACACCGTGCATTTAGGCCGCGGCCTATACAATAGACGTCTTTGTTTATCCTGTATATTAAACAAAGACACCTATCGTATAGGTCGCGGACTAAGCGCACGGTGTAAACGTAGCCATAGTCGGTTCTTATATTCAAGATCGTCTTAAGTTCAGCCTTGAGGTGTCACGAACCAATCAGAGGGCCGCATTAAATAACGTCTTAAGACGTTAATTAAAACGGTCTTGAAATAAGAACTGACTATGAATACCGGCTTATAACCTATCTTGCGACGCGAACAAATCTTTAGGGCCATTGTCACTGATTATCACCAAGCTTCGATTAACTTGTGTTAGTAATTTTGCAGGCTTCCAACTTAAGCTGATGTCGGAGAATTAATTCAGCTCGCATTAATTCTCCGACATCAGCTTAAGTTGGAAGCCTGCAAAGTTACTAGGCCGACTAAGACTGCGTTCCACTTAACGCTCACAACGCTCGGGAATTATTTTATCCTTGTCGTTTATCAAATGTTAAACAAGGACAATGATGCTCACGAGCGTTGCGAGAGTTAAGTGGAACGCAGCCTAGGTTAATCGAAGCTTGGTGACAATGGTCCTAAGGAAATCAACATGAGGAACACAGACTCTTGCATAACACATAAGAAATTCATCCAATCAGAATTCTTTATTTCATGGAAAGGAAGGAAACGAAGGATTTTGATTGGTTCATTTTCTTATGCATTACGTGTTATGCGTTATGCAAGAGTCTGTGCTCCCCGTTTAAGTTAATCGAAGCTTGGTGACAATGGCCCTTAAAGCCATCACACGTACAAAAATTTAGTTGTAATCGTAAGATCGCAAGCAAATCGGCCAATCACAATCGAGCGTTTTTAAATGCGAGATCGTAATTTTGATTGTGATTGGTCGATTTGCTTGCGACCTTACGATTACGATTTAAATTTTTGTACGTGTGATGGCCTTTAGTCTATGATATCGACCCAGTGTTGTTAGACGGACTCCCGTTTTCGCGCATGTGCATTAAATGTAGTCTCATTGGCGTATGTACTTAACTCGAGCAAAATAGGACGCTCTATAGCCCCGGTATTGTTTTTGAAAGCTATTCATAAATTTCTAGAAATTAATAAATAAAATAAAGGTGTAATATTATACAATATATGTAAATATAAATAACATTTGTATAATTTAATACAATTTGAAGTATTGATTAATATAACAAATATTATAAAGATAAGACAACAAAGGGAATAATGTCAAAATAATTGTTTATAAACACAATTTTAAATAAAAATTCTTTATTGGGCAGAAATAAAAGAATACCAACATTTGTTGTATGGGTAAGGAAAACTGAAAAATGTCAAAAACCTTACCAGTATTCATAATATAAAATAAATGCTTTTTAAAATAATAAAAATATATTTTGCACAAATCAGAAAGTAATATTTAATATAATATTTAATAATATTTAATATTTAAAATAATATTTTGTATGAAGAAGAAAATAAACATTTTATTTATTATTAAAAATGTCGATCTTAAATAATAAAATAACAGAATAGTAGATATAGATCTTAAATAACGAAATAACAGAACTAGACAAAAGTATTATAGTTATGCGTCCGTTTTTTGTCGTACGACGGATTTTTCAAGCGTGTTAATTGGCTGTGAGACAGAGAGGCTCTCGGACCTCTTATAGCCAATCAACAGGCTTGAAAAATTTGTCGTATGATTAAAACGGACGCATGTAATATTGGCCTTACACTCAATGTGACTACATTAAAAATATTACTAATACCTTATATCAGGTACTTCAGCTATTGCATCAGATACTTCCTTGAACAAACAATCTTGCGAGAAATGAAACATTGGCTGCGTTCAGCAGACTCAACAGTTTTGCAACCGTTTTATGATTGTCTGCTGAGATAGGACCATTCTTCTAGATCTAAAAGTATGATCCAATTAGCGCGAAAGAAACTTCCAACAGTTGCAAAACAAACGTTCTGCTGAACGCACCCATTGGCTGCGTTCAGCAGACTCAACAGTTTTGCAACCGTTTTATGATTGTCTGCTGAGATAGGACCATTCTTCTAGATCTAAAAGTATGATCCAATTAGCGCGAAAGAAACTTCCAACAGTTGCAAAACAAACGTTCTGCTGAACGCAGCCATTAATTATACGATTATTATGCATTAAAAAAATATTAATATAAACGTATATTTCTAAGTGTGAAATTATAAAATTAAAAAAAAATTAATAAATAAATACAATAACGTGAATTAAAGAAATGAAATTATTTATTGATCAGGATATAAATTTTGTGCATTATGGAGTTCCAAATGTCTTGAATCAATTACAAAATTTGTGCAATTAATATTATCGGACTGAAAACTTGATCGAACTTTACAAATAGCTTTAGAAATAGTATCATTGGATAACCGATTTCGTTTTTTACATTTAACGTCAGTGTAACTGTAGAAAATATTTTTTCTGCTTCAGCATTAGAATGCGGTAAAGAAAGGACTGCTTCAATTAATAATTCTAAATGTGAGAACATCTTTTCTTCATAATTAGGATTTTTAAAATCTAGTATCTTACTCCACATTTCATCTATTTCTAATGAAGCTAATTCTTCTTTTTCAGAATCATTAAAAACTGTTGGCAAAATTCTCCATTCAAATGCTAATTGCGTAATATCAATATTTTCAATATATGAAGCAATGTAAGATAAATCTTTAAATATATGTTTATTTTCGCTGTAAAGGATAATTTTGATTACTAAATGAAAGTACATGATCATATAAGAATCTTATATAATTTGTATGATATGAATCTCATCAGTAATCTTTAATGATTTAGGAATCTGAAATGAATCGTACACGACGATTTATATCGCAATGTAAAGATATTGCGATATAACCTTATAAGAAACTTTTAAAAAGTAGTTTCATTACAGGATTATCTAAGAATGTGGTATTAATTATATATGATTCTGAAGTGTTTCATGAAAAGATCATGTGTCAGTCTTAAAAAACATACAGTTACGAAATAGTTTATCTTTCAAGTTGGTGCAGGAATCTGGCGTGAGTCGTACACGACGATTTATATCGCAATGAAAAGATTTTAATTACTTTAGCCTAATAAGATACTTTTAAGAAATAATTTCTTTACGTGATAGCCTCCAAAGTAATAAAGGTATATCGATCGTCCCAGTAAACGAAATGGAATTATTAAAAGAACAGAAACTGTGGATTGAATATATGAAATGAAGAAGAATGAAGAAAAATTAAAAAATTTGTTAGAATACTGAAGTTAGAATACTGAATATATTATCACTGTCTTAATGAATTGATAAATTACAATTTCGCTATAATAACTGGGATAGGCTTTTTATGCTCCTTTCTCAAATTAAGTTTGATTTCGTCGAAAAGCCGTTATTCAATTTGTGTAAAAAGAATTAATTTTTAGCCAAAATGAATTCTTTTAAATCTCATTCAACTTCTTGCTTGTCTATTTTATTTACTAGGATTACGAGCAATAAATCACACAAAATTCCAATAGTATTCTTGTAATATTTTCATAATGACACTCCAGTTATATTCTTGCAAGATTCACGTAACCTGCGCGCAAGATTCATGCGACATGCGCATAAAAGTCATGTATATAACATGCTTATAAGATTTATGTAACACATGGGTGTAAGATTCTTGATTACCTACAGATATCGTATGCGATATATTCTTATACGATCTTGTATGTTCCTATCCAAAATTCGTATGTGAAATTTTTCCTGAAAAATCTCATAAGAATTTGCAAGGCTAATATTAGGAGAAATTATAAATAAACCAAGTTTAGGCAATTCTCTCTCCTACTCTAGATTACTGTTACGGAAGGTGTGTGCCATACTTCATATTAGGCGCCTATCTCATATACGTAATAAGGGGCTTTCCTCTTTTATTTTCATAATAGCAATCTACCCATTATAATTGACATCAATATTTATAAATTTTCCCTAATTATGGGCAAAATATTTTTTTAATTTACTATCGATAACTTTCTTTGTTATATTAAAAAAGGATTAAATGATCCATGGACAGATTGAATACCACGAAAAATATACAAAATAATAACTTTAATGATACAATAGAAATTACATATTTATGCACTTAAACGTAATAGTTATTGAAATTCATTGAAAAAAATAATTACAAAATGCTTAAACGTGATGACTGTTCTTTGTAGCTGAACAAGCATATACTTGTTCTATTAGAAGTGAAATTATGTATATTTGAAATTTGGTAAAAGAGTTTCAGTGCAATCCAGTGCAGCAACAAAAAACAAGCTTATAGACTACATTTACACGGCACCCCTAATCGGGTTTAATAACATCCGTAGTTACGAAACTGGCCAATCACATCGTTCCATTCTTCCGAGGTGCAGCTATGATTGACCAATTTCATAACTACGGATGTTATTAAACTCGATTAAGCGTGCCATGTAACAGAGGTTATAGTTTCCCAGATAGCAAAGCGTGTCTCAGCAAAATGGCGCAAATCTGTGATTGCTTACGATGCTGACAACTTGCCGTAGATTTGTCTTCAACGATTTCGAATATACCGACATTGTAGCACATGCAGACAACAATGTGTATATGTATTGCCAGCAGTTTAACAGCAAGATAGCTGCGTCAATGTTATCTTGCGTTGTCGGCAATATGACAGCTTTGTATGATGCTGCATATTATTATGGCAACATGATGGCAATAGTACGAATTTTGATGACAATTTTAAAGTTGTTGGCAAATTGCTGGTAAGTTGCTACTCAATGTTGTATCATATCGTGAAGGTATCAAGTTGCCAACAAATGAGGACTCAGTTTCTGCAATTCTGGTAGCAACACATAATTAGCAATGCATACTTAGTAAGCAGCATGCCAGCGACAAGACAGACACGTTGCTATCTGGGTTATTCTACTATAATCACTTACACTATTGTACTTACACATGCAGTCTTATTTGTTTATATTACACGGCTACTGATTTATATGCATTACATACGGAATTAGGGCCATGGCATATGAAAAAACTTAAGTAAAATGTAAAGTAAGTAAATTGGCCAATCACAGTAAAAATTGTAAGCAGCAACAAATCCAACATGTTGATTTCCTTACTGCTTACGTCTAACTTACTGTTTAAGTTTTTCTATGCCATGGCTCTTACATTTCATTTAAAAAATCCTTTGCTGACGCATGACAGTACATGTTAAAACGATAATTTGTTCAATTTTTTAAGAAGCCAATATCGCTCGTCATATTCTCCAATTCGCTGAACATTTGGTCAAGATGCTGAAATAAAAAAGATATGAGATATGAATTTCCGCGCACGCGCGCGTCTTCATTAAAACATTATTGAAAGATTTTAAATAAATATAAAGGATGTCTAATATAATTAATAACTAATTGTGTGCTACACTTACATCCGTTGGTTCTTCTTTGTTATCTTGTACTATTTCTGATGGCTTTGTTATAAATACTATGTTTCCATCATCATCAACATCTTTACCTTCATCGTTTTCTTCAACATCATCATTATTATCTTCATCATTGTTAGTATCGTTTGGTTCTTCCATATCATCATTGTCATTGTCGTTGTCGTTGTCATCGTCATCGTCATCGTCATCATCATCGTC
>NW_017256136.1:239061-243691 GCF_001594055.1 Mycetomoellerius zeteki
TCGTCATCATCGTCTTCGTCATCGTCGTCATCGTCGTCATCATCGTCATCGTCATCGTCATCGTCGTCGTCATCGTCATCGTCATCGTCGTCGTCATCGTCATCGTCATCGTCATCGTCGTCGTCGTCGTCATCGTCATCGTCGTCATCGTCGTCATCGTCGTTATCATCCGACTGCATGTTACACATGTCTATCTCATCGTAATCTATGGGTTCTTCTTTGATTTGTGTAAGCATCATTGTTTTCTCGGTGGCATTGGTCTGAGTTGAACATGATAATGAATTTTCCGATGTTGAAGATATTTCAGAAGAAACCTGTGACATTTATACATAACAAATAGAAGCATTAACCTTCAGGGCGATCGTAATATGTAAATTGTGCAAAATATTCGTTTTGTCTAATCAAACATATCGAAATTTATTTCAACAGTTTTTTCAGTTTTCCGAAATCTTTAAAAAAAAATTCTCTGAGATTATCTTCAAATTTTTCAGGTATTCTTATCCAAAATTTCAAGTGAAATTAGAGAATATTTTAATAAAACTTCAAAATAAATTGTAATGCAAGTAATGCAAACAAACTACAAATTGTAAAGTAGAAGACGAATTCCACGAAATTATCTATCTTTTTCTATAATTGGAGCTGCGAAATCTGTAGGATAAGTATAGGGAGTTTACTGTAATGAATATTCTCTTCCACTGTATATTTTCTATTCTCATCTGTCACACCTTGACTTTTAATTAAAATTAATTAAAATTAATTAAAAATCGCGAAACACGCACGCATGCACGTACGCAAGAATGGATATAAATGTACGGGAGAATGTGTAGCATACTTATTGCTAATCAATTGACATTTTGTATTCTCAAGAAAAAATGATAACAGAAATAATGTTTCCAAAAAGAGTAAATTTAAATTTAAAAATAAAATTCTAAAAATTTCTGATTTTCCATTAAAATTCCATTAAAATCTTTGATTTTCTAGGGCGAAAGAGAAATGCTCTGAAAACTCCAGATTTTCATGTAGTTTCATCTTGTTTTTAAGTGATACCATAAGAATTTGTTTCAAATCCATAATTACAATATATAACATAATATTGATATTGATTTTATATCTATTACCCGGAGTTGTTGCTCTTGTATCGTCTTATCTGATGTGATTGAAGTTGGTACCGAAGAGGAATGAGAGTTTGTATTTTCCTCAATTTGCGAGGCTGATTTATTTTGTGCTTTAATGGAATTATCCTGTAACCGCGCTTCCATGCTATTCCTATCTTGATTTGTTGATGATTTATCATGATCGACTTTATCCTCTTGACCAATATTGTTTTTTTCATCTTTTGACTTGTTAACATTAGATTTAAATTCAATGTGATTCACATTTTGTTCCTTTTTCACTTGTGCAATATTGTTTGACTCTTCTTTAATTTTCTTAATGTCAGGTTTAAGTTCTTCAGGAAGATAAGAATTACCTTCTTTTCGACGAAATTTAACAATAATACTCCTTGTATCCCACATTAAACCATATGCTTTTTTGTAATCTGCTATTGCATCATCTACACTATTATATCTCATAAAAGCAAATCTACAACAAAATGTAAATATAATACAAGTATAATGTATAATACTGAAAATTATATCATTCCTCTCTCAATTATATAAATTAAATATAATTTCCTCTATATGAATTATATATTTTTATATAAGATTTATATATTTATAACTCACTGTGTGTTCTTCAATTTCCGCGCTCTTGATACATCAACTCGTGCCTTTGGAAATTTGCTTTTTATCTCATTTGCTTTAACGAACGTGGGCAAATTTCCTATATATAAGTTGTAAGGATTTATGTCTTCGGGCTTCGTATTTCGGACATCCTCGTTTCTTACAGCTTTTTTCTCGACTTTTAAGTATCCTGTACCAAACTTGATTTTCTCCAATTCTTTCATAGCTTCATCAATATTCACATTCTTCGCCATTTGAATGAAGCAATATCTTGGACCACTAGGATTTTGAAAATGTATATTTCGAATACCAGGATGAAATAATTTAACAATATCCTTATTTAAGTCCGGATCAGGAAACTTAATTATTAAGCTCTGCGCATTAACTTTATTCTTCATGTTATATTCGTTTTCAATCATCAGTGCTCTCTCTGCATCCTCTCTATTCCATGGCTTACTAGGATAGCTTTGAGACATTGGCTTTCTTTGTTTATTCTTCTTTATTACTTTTTCCTGAAAAATTTGAAACATCAGCTATATTTGTAACAAGTATGTACACAATTAAAAATATGTTCACTTATAGTACAATTTTCACATCTTGATCTTCCATCTCCTTGTCATGCCTCGTCATATTATTTATAATTCCTGAAGGAATGGGAGATACAGAATGGGAAGATAGAGGAACAGTCATGTGGTTTCTTACATCATCGTTTGCTGCTACAGTATAAACATTTCTTTGCCATTGTAATCCGAGATATGTATTTTGATCAAATTGACCTTGTGGTGGTCCAAAACGTACAGGCCTTTTTTTACGATGAAAATTATTTCTCTGGACATACATGTTGCTTCTATTGTGAGCAAATCTTTCGTGACGCACGTAATTACCCCTCAATGGCATTTCTCTCTGAATCGTATTAGTAACTTCGCGTGGAGGTGGCATAGATGTTTGCGACGCTATCCATTGCCACGTAGGATGTATCCATGCTTGAATGGGAGTTACTTGAGAAGGCACTGGTTCAAATACATGAGGCGGGGGTGGAATTCTACTGGATGGTGGTGGCATAGGAGGCAGAGGTGGTTGTCCAGGCAAAGGTTGAGCATTAGTGGAGGGTATGGACGACGACGACGATGACGATGACGATGAATAATTAGCATATGAAGGAGCATCGTATCCAAAGTTTTCTTGCTTGACATAGACTCGCTTGGTTTCATGATTTTCCTCAGGCATCTGAAGATCAAGAAAATGTGAATTAAAACGGAGTGCGCGTTCTATGATTCATAAATTTTACAATATGTTACGATCGAATACTACTTTGTCGAAACAGTATTCATTTTGTAATGTGAACATACGCCGATGCAATCGCATATGTTAATATTGCTTAATATAAACAAAATAACCTAAAATAACCTAGAATTAACATTATCTCATGAGAACAAAAGTAAAAACACAACGCATCATCGCTCGTGTTAAAAACAGTTAAGACGGACAGAACGTAGATCAGATATTACCGCGCGTTTCATACTGTCAGACGCAAAGTGATTCATCTTTACAACATTGTGACGCTTCGCAAATTACAATGTAAACACATTGTAATGCGAGCATGACAAGCGCAGCGTAGCTACAAACAGCTACGAAGAAGATGCCAGAAGGCAGAACTGCCAAGTGCCAGAAGACGTAAAGATTGGCAACCCTTCCGTGCGCACGCACGCGCACATCACGATTTTTGTGATGTGCGACAAAAAAATTAATGACTGCGTTCAGCACCGCCGTATATTTAGCAGACAAGTTTAAGATTTTTCATTTTTTTTTTTATTGGAATAATTTGGGAAAATTTAGGAAAAGAATCTTATAATTTAGGAAATAATAATTTATTTATAATCAATGAAAATTAATCGAGCATATAGTTAGCAGAAATACGTAACATTTCTCATGTTTTTTATTGCAAAAGTTTGGGAATAATTTGAAAAGATTTAGGAAAATAGTCTCATAATTTAAGAAATAATAATTTAAATTTAAATCTCATAGGACCGACGCGTGGACTCACTAATAATATGAATTAAAGGCCTAATGCCGATCGAAACTAGATCTTAATTGCTTTTTTAAATAATTCACAAATGTGAATTATATATATATATATATATATACACACTATATGTGTACTTGCATATATACCATATATTTGTAGTCATATTCGCCATGCCTCGAAATTTTTCCGAACTTTACAAACGCAGCTAAACTACTGAAATAATATCACAAATTAAATTTTGATGCTCAATAGACATCTATTGGAGAGATCTTAAATAAATTTTAATTATTGCGAAAAATATTACCTCGGCCGGGAGTCGAATCCGGATTTCTTACATTCCGTGTGAGCGTCCGTGTGAGATTACTGAGGCCTTAGTAATATTTTTCGCAAATTTGGCATATGTACGAAACGTCTTTTTCAGGCGACGTAAATAAACAAATTCAAATCTCATAGGCCCGACGCGTGAACTCACTTTTAGGCTGCATTTCGTTTCACGCATGATGCGCATGATGCATCTTTTATCCTTGTTGTTCAATGAATGTTAAACAAGGATAAATGATACATTATGCGCATCATGCGTGTAACGGAACGCAGCCTAATAATAATAATCCGAAAATAATAATATTTCGGCGCGTAGTGAATATGACTACAAATATGGTATATATGTATGCAAGTACAGTTCGCGCAATTAATGCCTTCCCAGCCTATGACATCACGTCCACTGGTGAGACATCGCGTTTATCTTCTCGGTTGTTTTCACGTTCATGGCCGTAGTCGGACAAACCAGACTAACCAATAGAGACTGGAGAAACTCGCGTATTGTCGATAATTCCGTCCATTGGCTGCGTTCAGCAGAGAAAACTAATTAGTTATGTTGGATTCA
>NW_017256136.1:244640-245083 GCF_001594055.1 Mycetomoellerius zeteki
TTCAGCAGAGAAAGCAGCTTTGCAACTGTTGTAAAATTCTTCAATATGATTGGTTTATACATTTAGATCTGTCAGGAACCAAAAGCAAGAATCAATCGTATTGAAGAATTTTACAACAGTTGCAAAGCTGCTTTCTCTGCTGAACGTAGCCATTGTGTCTTGGGCTTAAGTAATAAATAAAATTTTTATTTCTGACCGTCTTAATTACGGATTAAAATCTTACATATTTCGTATAAATTTTCGTTTAAATTTTGTTCGTTGAATAAAAATGTATGTATGTATGTATGCATGTATGTACGAATGTACGATAATTCTGGGTTATGTACGATAATTTTACGGTCCTGGTACGATTGGCCACTGCTTCTAGGTTAAGCCGGCGGCACTGATGCTTGTTTTCTTGCTGGATTGCAAGCTAGAATAAATTCTTGCTTCCGTATTGGCTA
>NW_017256136.1:245222-255247 GCF_001594055.1 Mycetomoellerius zeteki
TATTGAAGAATTTTACAACAGTTGCAAAGCTGCTTTCTCTGCTGAACGCAGCCAATGGCTGCGTTCAGCAGACTCAACAGTTTTACAACCGTTTTATGATTGTCTGCTGAGATAGGACCATTCTTCTAGATCTAAAAGTATGATCCAATTAGCGCGAAGGAAACTTACAACAGTTGCAAAACAAACGTTCTGCTGAACGCACCCAATGTCTAGTAGTACCAGTGCCTAGTGGCTATCCTTGTCATTCATTCTCATACCCCCCATGATCTATTTACATTTTGTTTCAGGAAATACTTCTACCTCGTAAGGCGAGTCACATTGAATCTGGCAGTATGAAACGCGCGGTAATGTTAAAGCTACTTCCTCTTTTCCGTTTCTAGTGCGATAATAGAATGCACTGCGATTTTTTTCTCGACAATTCTACTTCGCTCTAGGTTAATTTGTCTGTACCAAATAATATTTACATACGCGATTGTACCGACGTTGTTCATGTGAGAAAATGAATACCATTTCGACGAAACAGTGCGTGATGGTACATGTTGTAAGATTTATGAATCACAGTTTGTGCACTCCGTTTTAATTTATACTTTCTTGATTTTCAGATATCTGAGGAAAACAGTGAGACCAAACGGGCTTTTTTTAAACAAGAGTCAATCAACTTTGGATATGATGCTTCTTCGTACGCTAGTTATTCGTCGTCATCATCCTCTACTATCACTCAACCTTTGCCTGGGCAACCACCCTTGCCTCCTATGCCTCCACCACCCAGTGGAGTCCCACCTCCGCCACATGTATTTGGACCAGTGCCTTCCCAAATGACTCCTATTCAATGGACACATGCACATACTCCTTGGCAATGGATAACACCACAAACGTCCCCTTTGCCAACTCCTCCAGCTCCTCCACATGATATCGCTAGTACAATTCCAAGGGAGATTCCACTAAGGGGTAATTATGTACGTCGCGAAAGGTTTACTCACAATAGGAACAGTATGTATATTCACAGAAATAATTTTCACCGTAAAAATAGACGGGTAGTACGGTTTGGACAGCCACAAGGTCAATTTGATCAAGCTGCATATTTTGGTGCAACTTTAACGGGTAATCTCGGATTGCAATGGCAAAGAAATATTTATAATGCAGCAGCGAGTGATAGTATAAGAAGCCATATGACTGTTCCTTTATCTTCCCATTCCATATCTCCTATCCCATCAGGAATCATGAGCAACAGACATAATGAAGAAACTGAGGATCAGGATGTGAAAATTGTACTGGAGAACATATTTTAAACAGTTTAAAGAAAAAATAATTTGAAATAATATGTTTGTTACAAACTTACCTAACGACTAAATTTTTCAGGAGAAGGTAGTAAAGAAAAATAAACAAAGGAAGCCAATGTCTCAAAGTTATGTAAATAAACCATGGAATAGAGAAGATGCAGAAAGAGCTCTAAAAATTGAAAGTGAATACAATATGAAGAATAAAGTTAATGCACAGAGCTTAATAATTAAGTTTCCTGATACAGATCTAGATAAGAACATCGTTAGTAAATTTCATTCTGATATTCTGAACATACATTTTCAAAATCCATGTGGGTCGAGATATTGTTTTATTCAAATGGCGGAAGATGTGAATATTGACGAAGCTATAAAAGAATTGGAAAAAATTAAGTTTGGTCTGGGATACCTGAAAGTCGAAAAAAAGATATTAAGAGATGAAGATAATCCCGAAGAAATAGATCCCTATACCTTATTTATAGGAAATTTACCCGAATCTGTTAAAACAAGCGAAATAAAAAGTAAATTTCCAAAAGCACAAGATGAAGAAACACGAAAGATGAAGAATACGCGGTGAGTTAATAGATATCGTGCGTGCGCGCGCGCGTGCGCGTGCGGGTGTGTATGTTAACTATTTACTATACAAATAGTACGATCGTTAGGTTTTATGATTTTGTACTGTAATATTATCCCGACGTTTTATTACAGAAATATTTTAATGAGATATAATAGTGTGGACGATGCAATATCGGATTACAAACAAGCATATGGTTTAATATGGGATAAGAGGAATATTAATATTAGATTTAGACGGAAAAGAGGTAATACTTGTCTTCCCGAAGAACCTAAGCCTGACATTAAGAAAGTTAAAGAAGAACCAAATAATGCTACACTAATGGAAAAGAAACGAAACATGAGTCATATTGAATTTGATATCAATATTAACGATTTGAAAGAGGAAGAAAGTAACATTAATGAAACAAAGGAAGATAAAATTAATCGCGCGAATAAACCATCGGCAAATCAAAATATGGGTAGTGTCGAAAATGGATTACAAGATAATTCTAATAAAGCACAAAGAAAACTAGCCTCGCAAGTTCAAGAAAATATAAGCTCTCATTTATCTGAGTTATTAACTCCGTCGGACATCGACACGTCTGCTACGATGGCACAAGAAGAACAACGACAATCTTGGGTAATAGATTAATATCATTATGTTGTATATTGTTGTGTTGCAATTGTACATACGATACAAATTCCTAAGAGAGTTTTGAAAACTTTATATAATTAATAAACAAAGGATATTGCAGGAGATTTTGGGCCCTGCACATAATCTATCACCACAAGGAGCAAAATGGACACCCAGATGAAAGAATATTTTGTACGAAATTTTATCCTAAAAGAGCCACACCATTTTGAGATATCGAAAAAAAATGTGATTTTTCATTAGTATTTTTTTTTCTCCGTTAAATCTAAACGGATCTTTATAAAAAAAAATCATGAATATAAAGAGTATCAGAAAGATTAGAATAAGAATTTTTTTGTCAATCTTGGCTCAAAATTTTGTTTTTCAAAAAATCGAGAATTTTTAAAAATTGCATTTTTTATATGATCTGAATGTTTGACCACCTTTAAAATAAGTCAGCAGCTAAATGTTATCATAAATTATATCACTAATATCATTTGGAATATATTTTATAAAACATCTGTAAATCCTATTGCTGATATGACATGATTGAACTTTCAGTTTGAGTATGTTACTTTGATCAAAGTAACATATATACTAGGCATGTATTTGAAAAATACTTTTATTTAAAACACACTATTTGCAATACAAGCGTATTTTGTATTTTTTATTTCAGCGAATCACATAAAAGTATTACGTATTTTTGTATTTAAAATCGAAAGGTTGAAAGATTTTTATACTTTATAATTGAAATAATAAGGTTAATTGTCAATGTTAGTATTTGAAATACAAAATACAAAATACTTTCAATCTTTTGTTATTAATATCGAAGTACAAAACACTTTTATGTGCTCCTATGAAATACAAAATATTTTCATGTACTCCGAACAAACACAAAGTATAAAATATATTTGTCTTACCAATACTGTTTTTCAAATAAAAGTGTTTCAAATACATGTCCAGCTCTGCATATATAAAATTTCAATGAGATATGTACTATATATTACCGGATACTAATGATATTCGGCTATTTGGCCGAAAATAATGCCGAGTAATGCCGAATATCTTTCTGATATCCGATGCATCCCTATTTTATATTATATAAAGTTTTGAAATGTTTTGACATATTATATAAACTTGAAATGCGCTTAAGATATTATAAACTCTGAAACTATACAGTTTTGTATGATTGATGTATACCGTTTTCTAAAAAGCTAACAATACTTTTATTTTCCTGTAGACGTCACAGTTCCTTCAAATATCTTCAGCATCAAAAGCTCCCCTACCATGTCCAGCCGAGACAGCTATTGAGGAAACGAAAATGCTTACACAAATTAAAGAGGAACCCGTAGATTACGATGAAATGGATTTCATCATAGATGATGATGATGATGATGACGATGACGATGCTGATGACGATGACGATATCGAGGAGCCGGATGATACTGATGATGATGAAGATAATGATGCAGAAGATTTTGAAGATGATGAAGATATCGACGATGATGGAAATATAGCATCTAGGACTAAACCATTGGAAGCACAAGATAACGAAGAACCATCAGACGTAAGTGTAGTGCACTAGTTACATTATCGTTTATAAATTCGGAAACGCTTGCATTTTCTCACATTTCACAAAAACTTAAGTAATTTGGTGAAAAGAAATTATATAGAAGCTTTTAAAGATGCATTTTAAAGAGGAAAAATAGAGCTTTAAATTGGCATTCGAATTTTGTTTCTATTAGCGAATTCGACTGGATACATTCAGTGCGAACTGGTGCACAAAAGTTTTCGTACACAAATTGACGTAAAAATGTGTGTTTAATATCCTACAATAAAATTCGTGTCGTGAGCGGATGTCGTGTCGATTGGTACTCTCGCTGCGCTTACTTCGTGAGCGGCTGTCATCGCGGAGATCGCGCGATTGACGGTTAAGTGTAATCGATTAATAAATATTATATGCATATTTCCTAAATTACATAAAATTGGAAATTGATATTTTTTTTCAATATTTTTGTTATTCTTTAAAACGCTCTATCTGGATCATTATTGGATAAAATTTAATAGACAAACATTTTGAAATAGACTTTCTAAGCTTTAAAATGCTTGCCTGTTAAATTTTGTCCGATGATGTTCCATCCAAGTAGAGCGCTTCAAAAAGTAACAAAAATATTGAAAAAAAAAATTAATTTTTAATTTTATGTAATTTAGGAACAAAATATAGAGACAAAACGTCACTTTGAAGCTCTATTCTTCCTTTTTAAATACATTTTTAAAAACTTCTCTACGATTTGTGTGTTTCACCGTGTTATTTAAGTTTTTGTAAAATGCAAGAAAATCGCAAGCGTTTCCGAATTTATGAACAGTAGTATAGGTTTTTAAAAATCTCGATAATATTTTGCATACGTTTGATATCCGCTTTCTTATTCCAGCATCTTGATCAAATGTTCAGCGAATTGGGGAACATGACAGGTGACATCGATTTCTTAAAACAATGAAGGAAACATTATTTTAATACTCGTTATCCAATCCAGTTCTTTTTATGAAATTTGATTCCGTGTTTATTTTATTTAACGTGTAAATATAAGAGAGTATATAAATCATATTTTTTAAATAAGAACCCTATATTTGGTCAAAACGGATTTTAGCGCTTAAATACACATTTCTTGCGTGAATTTATATACAATACATTCTGATTCTGCACATCGTGTGCCGAAATAGTTTTTCGGACTTAAAACGCCTTTATGAGCAGAACCTTTTTTTATGCATATTCCCGAACCCCTGGGAACGGCTCCGGAGGTTATGTGGGACTCTCGTCCATTATAACTTCTGCTGGTGTCCTTCCTTGGGTCCTTTCCTTAATTGAGGAAGCACTGGGGACACGTGCAGCATTCTTCCAGTGCTCCCCCAGACCCGCCGGCCATAACCGGCACTTTCCCCCGAGAGTCTATTGGACTTAGACTCCCGGGTGCCCATTGTTCGGGCCGACCTCCTGATCCGGGTGAGGAGGGGACACCGCCTCCTCACTTATGAGCAGAATCAGAATAGTAATATCACTTATTAAATTATACAAGCAATTTAATAATTTTTTCATGCTAATAAGCATCTTTATAACAAGAATATTAATTGTTATATGTTGATGAAGTTTAAAAACTGCGAATAATTTATTACGAAAAATATTATTTTGGCTGGGAATCAAACCCGGATCTCCCTCTTGCCAGATGAGTGTCTTCAGACTAGCAGGTGTCCTTAGAGTACCGAGGTCTTAGTAATATTCTTCGCAATAACCAATAACTAGAAGAAAAGTCATGTTTCAAGGAAGTGTAAGATAAACAATATAAAGCGACTATTAGTCCGATATGAATAAATCAAACTTTAAATGAGAAGAATCTTATAAATATTAGTTGAATAATATAAGCAAATGAGACTGCACGTATTTAGGTATTCAGTAGCGTAAGCAATTATAAAGCCATATTTAAGCATTTTGTAATTATTTCTTCTAATGAATTTTAATAACTATCACGCTTAAATGAAAAATTATGTAAGCTCTATCATGTTACTAAAGTTATCATTTTAAATATTTCTTGTGGTTTATCTGTTTTTTTTATCGTCTATGTATTTTTTTCTTCGATGATTCTTTTTTTATGTAACAACAAAATTATGAAAAACAGATAAGCGAAGAAGGCATATTTGATCAAAACAAATGTTTTTTTAATATAACATTTTTGCTTGAATCTTACAATTTCCAGTTCAAGTAATGATTATTTGTCGGTCTTGAAACACACTCTTAAACGGAAACTGGAACACGCAATATCACTAATTAAATTGACAAGTACTTTAATGATGGTGTACTAATTAATATCTTAATATTGTAAAAATATCACTCCAATCGGGATTTGAGGACCGATCTCACCAATTCCGGAATTAATCTAATTGGTCAATTCTTTTTCTTCTTCTTCGACCCACTGGATTTCGACCCTCTTAAGATGAGGTCCAGTATCATGCTTTGAAGAAGCTTTTAAGGAGAGGATCGGTGCGTCCCGCGAGACAGCAGAGTAGGCCTAAGAAAGGGAGAGAACCCGACCAGAACGCAGCAAAAGGAAAATTTTTTTCTTTTGTTTTATAATCTAATTTTTAAGATTTCTTGGGCTTTTGTGAGAAATGTTATAATGTATCTAAGTATATTTTGTAATTTAAGTTTGCAAGTACATACTCAATTGAAAAAGGTTCGAATAATTTTAAGTCTCTCAGTGAAGTAGATAATCTATGGCTCAGTGACCGAATGCAAGGGCAAGCCCACAAAATATGGTTCAAATCCTGGACGGGACCGCCACGAAGACCCAGGAGATTCAATCACCCCGATTCCAAAGAGACGAGATCTGGAGCAGACATATCCACATATCACACGGATGGCCAAGACAAGATCCGATCTGCTATGATTAATTTTATTAATAAAACAGATATCGATATTCCGATAGTTTAATATATAATGAGCTTCGGTACCAATACTTATAGAATTTATGTGTTCAATGTCCAGTGTACCATAGTCGTTATTAAGGGCGTGTAATACATCCACAAAGGACAGTTTGTTATGAATACGAAAGCCCGAAATTGATGCGTTCTTCGCTATTTTATCTGCTTCCTCATTTCCCAGGATACCCACGTGTGCCGGGCACCACGTTAATCGAATTCTAATTCCTGATTTTAATAAATTTGAAATCTTAAGAGCTAAGTTTCTAACATCAGGGCTGAGTTTTTCGTTTGCAAAAGATTTTTCAAGAAGAGCGAAGTTATAAAAGACTTTCAAAGCGCTTAATGAATCTGATTAATGTTTCTGCCAGAGAAGGAGTGAGCAGTATTTTCGCTCTATCAATAGCGAAAATCTCAGCCGAATTCAATTAAATTCAATGTCCAGTTCGGACATTGAATTTAATTGAAATGAAAAGGAATTTTGAGATTCAGGGATTCAAACCGCGCCGCTATCCACGTGGGAGCCATCCTCAAGGATGACTCTAGAGCCGCCCGTATATATTTCTAATTAGTTATCGTTATTATTATTAAAGGACTCCGCACGTTTCTTATAGAAAATGGGTCTCGGTGGATTTGGCTGAAACTTTGGTAATTTATAGATAATGTGATCCTGATGAAAAGTTGTCATTGCTCCAACTTGATTCATTGAGCCGTTTGACCTCTATCGTTGAAGATAGGGAATAGGCGACTGCCACTGCCGGCGCGTAGGCAACTGTAAATCAATGACTGCGTTCACCAGTCATGAAAAATTAATCAGTCAGGAAAATTAATCAGTTAGCGCTTAGTGATTTTTTAATATGATTGGTTCTCACCTTTAAGTCTTCGCAAAATCTAAGTGTAGGAACCAATCGTATTAAAGAAGCATTAAGCGCTAACTGATTAATTTTCTCTGCTGAACGCAGCTATGTTATTTTTAAAACGATTATTATAACAACATTGAGAATGACCGAATATAAATCATAAAAATAAGATGTTTATTATTCAAAACAGACGTTTCAACCCGATAGGAGTATAACGAGCACCTAGCGTGGCTTATAGCCCTTTTAATTTTATGTTATTTTAAATAAAATTTTCATCGGGTCAATGCAAGATTGACACTTAGGAAATTTCTTGTTAAAAACTTATCGCAAACTTTAAACGTTTTAAAAAAGTTTATTCGATATATTTGCCATTGTAAACAATTATCTTCATTATCTTATATTCCCAATTTATCTTTGCAGTGTAGACAATATAGGTATAATACATAACAGAAATCCGTGAATTAACAAATTTAATATTGTCTATTTTACAGATCAAAGTCCTCTCGGAGTTTTTCTTACTGTTAGTTCTATACATATTTTTTGCAATACGAAAAAATAATGAATACAGAGGAACACACACTTTAATGAATATTTTTAACGCCATTACTTGTGATTATCGAAAAATTGCAGGAAATTATGTGCGTTAACGTTCTTCTCTATTCTTTCACGTAAATTGTAAAGTTGGTGTTCAAATGCCAATAAATTTGTTTTAAACAAAATCGCAATTGTAGTAATGTCAAATTTATTTAGAATTTTTATGTTAGTACAAAATATAAAAATATAAAAATTGCTTATATTTCAATTAACCACGTAAAGAAAAATAGTACTCATCCAATTACACGTACGCATCCCAGATAACCAAGCGTGATTTAGCATATTAGACAAATTAATGTATTGCACGAGTTGTTATAAAGTTGCCGTCAATTTGCTGACATCAGAATCTTATGTGCAAACTAAGTTAGCAACATGAATGTAAAAATCGATGAATATTGGTTTTCAATAATTTTTTACTCAAATATTATCAACTTCACAGAAACAGTTAGAGACAAAAATTGTTTATTTTCTTTTCATAAAATTTTTAGAATTTTTCAGAGCTTTTTAATATCGTATTTCCTCATGTTGATAAAAATAGTTGCCAATAAGAAAATGCAGTACTAAAAAGTTCATAAAAAATTCTGAAAAAATGCTTAGAGCTCTATGAGAAGAAAATAAACAATTTTTATCTCTTGCTTTTTCTGTAAAGTTGATAGTATTTGAATAAAAAATTATTGAAGACCAATATTCGGTAATTTTTAGTAATTAGATAATATCTCGTTAACCATTGCAAAAATTGCCGAATATATATTCGGTAATTTTTAATAATTAATATCTCGTTAACTATTGCGAAAATTGCAAAATGGTACAGGACTTTTCGACTCAGTTTAGTCCATTCTATCTACATACACTCTATGGCAATAGTCTCGCCGGACACCCTGTATAGTATCGTGCCGGCAATATAATTGCAAATTGATGGCACGTATATTTTAAATGCCACTAAGATGCTACCAACTTGTTGTCATCAAACTTAGAATTTATGTGAGGGCAATATTTCACGCATATTGAGGAGCACCTTGGACTCATTTGGCTATCTGGAGGATTATAATAAGAAAATTATTCATTTAATTTAGTAGGATACAAATTCCTACCCTGTAGGAATCCAAATATATACCCTGTTATAATAGATAAGTAATAACAATATTAGTAGTATTGTTGTATTACATTATATAATAATATTAGTAATATTTTTCTTTCATTTTCTTGATTCGCTAATAGATATACGAACATTATTTGTCGACATTTATTTTACAATTGCGTATGACAAGCAAATGATAAAAACAGATTTATTGGCCTTTTATTTACCAATTAAGAATTATACAATTAGATAAATATTTGGATAAATAATAAATGTAATTGTGCAGAGGCCTAATTTGTTACTCTGAACTTCATAAATATACATGGTACATGTCGGGGCCATTGCGGATTATCCCTTACTAAAACATCACTCATATTCGTGGCGTTAATCATTCACGATTTAACGAACACACATTCAATTAGTTACTATATGCGTATCGGCAGAAACGTTTCAAGTTAGCAATAACAAATCGTCGATAAATGTCACACGCACGCACGCACGCACGCACGCACGCACGCACGCACGCACGCACGCACGCACGCACGCACGCACGCGCGCGC
>NW_017256136.1:255739-268239 GCF_001594055.1 Mycetomoellerius zeteki
ACGCACGCACGCACGCACGCACGCACATTCACTTTTTTTCTCGCATTGTAAAATAATTACATACAGATGGCATCAATTTGATATAACATATCTATATAGTATCAAAATAAATAGTTTCAATGCCATCAGTTTTGTTCCTGTGTCAATTGACTGCATCGATTCAGCTATCACGTTCTTGGGCATTTCCGCAACGATGGATTTTGTACTTTTCCTTAATCGATCCATAATTACACTTTACGATCATGTATATATGTCGTATGCATCGAGTTAATATCAATCGACGATCCGTTCTTTCTTATGTTGATTTTACGTGATCTGCATGATACCAAAATGGCCAAGATGATTGTTGAGATGAAACGTGGATTCATATAATTTGTAGTTTGAGAAGCTTATACGCAACACATCCGCTTCAATGTCAGTAAAGCAATCGGTGCGTAGTAATCGTAGATTATTTATGGCAGGGATTGCTACAAGCTTGCTTTCTTACACATTTGCTAATAATACTGTTACTTTCCGGTAACAGCTTGAAATCTGGGTAAGCAAAGACCGAATTTGGTTTCTATACCAGTAAAAATGGGCAGAGCTACTTGGTAGCCACCTATATGATCTGGATTCGTTGATCGAATTTCATCTGCAACTCCCATAGTAGGCACCTTTTGTTCCGAGCCAGTAGGTCGGCTAAAAAAAAAACAAATATTGTTACATATTTACCAATTAAAACGTAGATATCTTATAAATAATCTAATACAAAATAGATATCAAATTCTATCTAATTACTATACTAATTTAATTACAAAATATCTAATACAAAATAGATTTTGCAATTTGAAAAGTTTATATCAGCACTAATTAGGCATACTATTGATTTCTATCATAAGATTTTGCAATGTGAAAAGTTTATATCAGCATTAATTAGTAACACCATTGATTTCTATCATAAATTTCAATATAAATTATGAATTATAAATTCTAATCGAGCTTAAAATTTCTGACAGAGACATATTGGTTTGTGAATGCAATTTTGTGATAAAAATAAAAAAATCGTATGAATTCTTTTTACACTAAAGACGTCGAAACATATTTTATATACCTTTGCGTATCACAGCCTGTACTCGATAATGTATAGAATGTATCAAAGATATTGTTCTCAAATAATTTTATTTTTCACAGAATAATAAACAGTTGCAAATCTTGATTATAGCATCTATTTCTGTTGAAAATATGTGTATGTAGAATACACAAATTAAAGTTATGTGTAAATTTATGTACTACGCAAATTAAATTATATTTATTTATCAATAGTCTAAAAGTTGTTGACATAAATGTATATTTATATCAATACTTATATGCGTATTATTTGATAGCTGAGTCTGTCGACAATACATTCTATATAAAGTGTTCATTACACAATTTCGTTGGAAAAAAGTAATAGATTTAATACAGTATTTATATATGTAATGTTGTTTTTAGAAAATTGACAAATACATATATAACATAATTGATAACAAAATGCAATAGCAAATTAGCGGCAGAAATTGAGCAGAATCCGTCAGTATTAAGTGTAGGAATTCTTTTAGCGAAATATATGAGTTTAATCGAAAAAAGTTGATGTCGCTCTACTGCGATTTTTGTACGAATCTTGTTGGTTTGACAGGCAACTAACAATTTGCATAGTCCAATATACTCGTAACGACTGAATTAGAAATCATAACTGTTCGAATTTAATTCGGATTCGTTTCTGGTAACACGAGATAAGAATTATCATATACAAGGTGTTTCAAAATTCGCTCTCGCGAAATACAAAACGTGACTACTTTATGCTAAAAGAAACAACTTTTCCCTTTTGTAAAATTGCATCTGACAAGCAATTTTTTGCAGGAGAGCAGGTTGAAGTTAACGAGTAAGCGCTCTAATCTCTATGTGGTGCTCAGGGCCGGCGCACGTTCATTTTTAATCCTAATCCTTGGCTAATATTCATAAGTAATATTTTAAGATACTAATACGGCTTTGTTAGACTGTTTAAGTCTGTACTTAAGACAGCCTTAAATTATAAGAATCGACTATGAATATTGGACCATGATTTTCTTCCGTATCGTATCGTTTAAAAAATAAAAAAGGTAGCAGAATAAATATTGCTTTCATTTTTTACGTAATAATAAATAAATAAAAGAATTGTCTAATTTCGTAGATCTATCTGAAAGTAAAAACAAATGTAAATAACAATATGTTTGGTGAGCTTTGTTGAACGTTCTATTCTTTTAAATCCACAATTGCGTAAGGTAGTTAAATAGTATCACTGACCTTAAATAATAGTTCACTAAATGAGTACGTAACCCTTAAATGCCCAAAAATTTATTTATTTTGGAACAATGATTAAAAATTTTAAGTAAAATAAAAGTAAAACATTCGAGTTACGGTTTTAAGAGCTAATTCTCTCTTGATCTCTTAAAAGACTTGTTCAAAATGATTAATTTTCGAAATGTTATAATACTTACATAATTACTATTATAAATCAATAAAGAATAAAAAGTCTTTGAGAGCCAATGCTGGAGGTTATTGCAATTGAGTTTTATTGTATATAATAATTGAAATAAACGTTTCGATCCTTGGATTCTTTTCAATAAATACATTAATGATAAGACTAAAATATATACAAGAATTACAGTTAAATACAAAATTGAATATTAGATTGTGTTGACCTTACAATAAATATTCGTTCGTCGTAATTTGAACTGTGAATAAGTCAATGCGTATCTGAATAAGTCAATTCGCATTCATATGTCAATGTCCATTAAAAAAAAATTACCAAGTTTACTAAATAACAAATTGAGTCCATAGTATAAAATTTAATAAATAAGATTAAAAATAAAATTGAAGATAAATTAATTAAAATTTACATGGCTGTTTGAGTATTGGCATATTATGCGATGTTGACAACGCGCTTGTCATGAATCTAATGAGAACATTTGTGACACAATAACATAACCAGACCTTCAATAAAACTGTAGAAGGGGAAGCATAAATTTTTAGAAATTAAAGTAGCGTATAAAGGATTCAAGAATTCTGTGTCACTTTGTACGTTCAGGCTATTTCTCTGTTTGTGTATGTAAATCATTTCTGATGTTAGTCGTTTGTTTAAATAACTTTCTTTGTCTAAAATTTTTATATTCTCCAATCGAAATCATGTGCGTATTCCAGTCTATGTGCTGTAATTACCGAGTGTTGTGATGTTTTCCAATTGATATGGTTCCTATGTTCCTTAATTCTTGTCTTTAACATTCTGTTGGTTTGACCTACGTAAGATGCATCACAATCCTTGCAATCAATTTTATAGACCACGTTCATGTGTGACATAATTGGTAGTTTATCTTTGAGTACTTTGATAAACTTACTCAGCTTATTGACACCTGTGTATGCTATTTGTATCGTCGGGTCATTCTTAAAGAAGTTTTTTATTTTCTCAGATATATTAGTCAAAAAGGGAATAGTAAAATATCGTCGTTTTTCTTGGTCTTTGTTCCGAATATTTTTAGATTTCTGTGAATCAATGGCCCTATTATTTAATTGTGTACAATTTTTTTGAAGTCTTGTCCTGATGGTGGAAAAAATTAAGTTAAGAGGATATCTATTTTTTAATAGGATTTTAATGACTTTGACAAAATTTTTTAAATGAAATCTTAGACGAGATAAAAGATTTAATTCATTAGAGCCTATAGAATTCTATCGTTACATAATTACCTAAAATCTGAGTAACAATTGTATCGATAAAGAAATTTATCACAATTTTTAAAAGTGATGCTATTTAACTACCATACGCAATTGTGCAATATTTAAAAGAATACATTCAACACGTGAAGCTGGCACCCCTCACCACAAAAAAAATTCACCCGTATGTCATAATTAAGTGCTAATTTAGTGCTAATTTATTGCTCTAGTCCCGAATTTTGTGTTTCTTTCCATTCGCAGGAAATTAATTTCAAAAGTGGGGATGCTGACTTTACGTTACGCTAGCATCCCACTTCCGTAAAACATATACAGAGTACTGTAAAAAAAATACATATACCAAAATTTTTTGCTACTTTTTTGCTCTATATGCAATATCTAAGATATTGCAAAGAAACTTCGAGGATTTTGAATAATTATACTTATACCAATATCGGTTACTATACGTGCGCTAGCACTACGATATTTCTGGTGAGAATTTTAACTTGAACAACGAGCAATAAATTCAGAATCGAAATAATCTTGGATCAAATAATTCTAGAAACATTTTAAGACCAAAATTGGCCCAGCAATTAATTGCTTTGCTGTACTTTACTCTTGTACGCGAGCTAGCACCGCCACACTATAAGTTGACTTTTTTTAAATTTAAACACTAAGCAATAATTTCAGAATTGAGATATTCATGGATCAAATAATTTTGGAAACATTTTACGGAATTTCTTACGGAACAATTTTAATATAAAAAAACTTGGCGCCGGCTAGACCAAGCCAAGTTTGCTAGCGGCGCCAAGTTTTTTATATTAAAATTTTTAATTTTAATTAGATGCTCTTATTTTCATGTATTTTGTTTAAAAGTAGTTATATAACATTTGTGTTTCAATGAAATGTATTTTCTGTTTATAATTGGCGCAATTTAAAGATTTCACATATTTTTGAAACAAAATTATTATTATATACTTTCATATATAGTTTAGAAAATAGGTTAGTTTGGAATAGGAAATCATTTTTTCTTCAAGGAGCACGCACACTTGGCGCCTCTTTTTTACCTTCTTTTTAAAAAGGTAATAAAGTATCACGTCTTGTAGTACTTCGTGGGCGCGAATTTTAAAACACCCTGTATATTTGTCAAACTAAACTATGCTGTATATCGGTTATATAACAATACTTTAGTATTTTAATTATAGTTATTCAATCACATAATTAACAAAATTTGGACAATCGCTCAAAAATAACGAATTTCATACACACAATATTAAGAGACACGGTAGTGTCTCGTGCCAAGTGAACGCGCAGTACGCGGAACGAGTGCGATTTTATTAACATTATATACATATATTATCGATACTGTTCTCAATACGTTAAGGCCAATAATTATCAATATATAAAATTCGAATAAATGTGTACTAATCAATTTAATTAATTTAATTATAGCCACCCTACACTTACTAATATTAATTGTTAGTTGTAATAATTATAATAGTTGATATTTAAGTCTTATTTAATTCATTTACATATATTTCTTGAGTCATATATATTATACTTACGATCCTCCAAAATCAACAACAAACAATCTTTGCAGCAATTCATACGTGAAGAGAGTAACACCAAATTGAGGTGATGATCTGAACACTCGAGCTGTAAGAATAGAAAAGTGTATGATATTACATATATATATTATACATAATTTTGAACGTGCAGAGTCTATATTCTTTGTCCAAATAAAGATTTGAAATGTTTTGATGCAAGCTTGTTGATATGACTATATTTTTTTCAGAACGAATATGTATAGAATATACATGGAACAGATATTTTTTAGAACAAATATGTATAGAATATACATAGAACAGACATATTTTTTAGAACGAATATGTATAGAATATACATAGAACAGATATTTCAAAAACTGATGTGTAGTTATAAATAGTAATAATATTGTACACAGTTTTACTTTTTGTCCATTTTATATCAAACAGGATTATATCAAATGGGATTATATCAAATAAGATATTTTTATTTATAGTGCGGTTAATTTTGCGTAAATAAATCTGTAAATATTAACCACAATTGAGAAAATGCTGGTCAATAAAGTTGAAAAAACTGTTAATTAATGAAGATCAATAAATTCAGAAAACTTAATGCGAAATGAAGCTTAAAAAATTACATGTAAAATTATATTTATACGTAATATTATATTTCACATACTTTTATTAATTAAAGTGATTCTTTAGTAAATCGAGTTACCATAGAAATGTCTAATTTTTTTATATAATAAAGTTGAAGTACCGAAATTGACGTGTGCAAAATGCTACGGTAGGTTAACGATGAAATGAGAGAAAAAAAATGTTGAATATGTAACTTTTTACATATAACTTGGTGACAAATAAGGCTTGCAGACACTTCTTTGACTAACTACACACAAATCTTACCATAATCTTTTCTCCAAAAAAAAAAAAAAAAAAAAAAAAAACCGAGATTACAGTAGTTTAAAAAAAATTATAATTTTAATGGTAACAAAAAAGTAATAGGTCAACGTTCTGGAAAGATATTTACGTGCATAAACTTGCATATAAACCTCGAAAAGTAAACATAATCTCATTTTGTTTTCGTTCAATGAAGATGCAGCTCTTGATTTATTATCATATGTTCCATATTATTTTATTAAGATATACATGTAGTTTTAATATTTTATCCAAATTATGCAGACATTTGTAATTTTGGATGGACCCTGGTGAGTCATTCCTATGTTCTCCTTTCCACATCGGGTGTCCTCTGGTGTTCCTCAGGGCTCTATTCTTGCACCGCTCCTTTTTATTCTTTTTACAGCGAATGCAGCATCGCTACCATTAACATCTCGTCTTTATATGTATGCTGATGATATGCTTCTCGTAAATTCTTTTAAACATAATGAGGCATTTACTATATCATCCCTTGTCAGCGACCTTCAATCTATATCTGATTGGTCTGTCTCAAATGGTCTTCACCTAAACCCTTTCAAATCTTTTTACATGATTGTTGGCTCCCCATCCTTCTTGTCTCGTACGTCTGCTCTGAATATTCACCTTAACTCCATGCCTATCGCATCTCCTCCATCGATGCGCGTCCTTAGTCTACATATTGATCCCTCCTGGTCCTTTGATCATCACGTTACCGTAAAATGCAGGGCTACATATGCTCGTCTCCATAAGCTATATCCACTGTGTCATGTTCTTTCCATTTCTCAAAAACTCAACTACTTATCCTCTCCTTATTTGATTACGCTGACACGGTCTACATTCCTGACTTTACAGAATACAGCGCATTCAAAATTCTTGTCTGCGTTTTGTCTGTGGTGTGCGAAGGTCTGATCATATAATTCTGCTTTTTCAATTCTCTGGCTGGTTGAATATCTATCAACAATTCACTCTGCATCTCTGTTGTATAGTCTTCAATGTCCTACATTCAAACAATCCATCCTATCTTCGTGACTGTCTTCATTTCACTGAAGACTTTCATACAACCTCTGTTACACGCTCCCAAACCTTACTCTCCTATCCTCTACATCGTACCTCCAAGTTCCAAGCTGCGTTCTCTTATATTGCTATAAAACATTTCACCTCTCTACCCCTCAATATTTGTTCTGCTACTTCCTTTCCCATATTTAAGTCTGCTGTCTCTCGGCACATTGTGTCTGCTGCAAATTGATAAAAATGTTTAAAAGCCTCGTGTAAATCTCTGTGTAAATCTGTTTCTCCTACTTTAATTGTATCAATGAGCTGTGAATATTTCGCGCGTTTATTATTATCTATTACATTTATCTATTACATTTATTGCTTTACATATTTCATTTCCGAATGTAATTCTGAGCTCATCTTACTTCTTTGCTATACTCTTACTTATAACTCTTCATCTCATTGTAATTTTTTGTTTAACATGCGTTTTTAGTTCTTATTCTCTTCTAAGCTATGTTCTGGGACTAGATTTTTAGGTAGCACTATGTTGATACCTCGCCTTTTGATGATACTTTGCTAATTAGTGTCTTTTGTCTCATTGTTCTGCAATGGTTTTGTACTGCACATCAATAAAGTTATTATTATTATTTTCGGCATTTTACTAAAGAACCACCTTAATAAGATCTGAGAAACAAGATTGACAATTGTCGTTTTTTAAATAAATGTACCTGTATTAATATGTTTCAATTGAATAAATAAATTGAATGCTTTGCATGCTTGATGCAAAGGATTGTGATAACGCAATAGTTATATTATTATATTATTAATACAACTGTAGATGAAATGTATCTGCATATGTATGTAATACAATTATGGTTTATAGTATATTATCGTATAATTCATCATGAAATATTGTGTTATATCATTTATTCAATTAACTCGTTATGTGAATATTTTGGCAATTATTTGTCATTTTTTCCCTTGATATAGTGATGTAAAACCATAAAAAAAATTTATATTTCCTTTTTTTGAGGAAGAGAAAAATATTAATATCATTATAACAAGACAGTATATTACTACTTTCGATGAAGATATAAAAATTTTACACTATACTCGTAATATACTGTAATATTATATATGTATTTTAAAAACTACTAATACGCTTTAAATAATATATACGCTTTATTAACCCGCACTTTCAAAATTGTAGCCGAAAATATGCATATATTATATAAAATGTCGTTAGATTTGATAAACATTCTGAATACAAAGAATGAGTATGTTTATTGCAAATTGGAAAAAAGACGTAAATTATAAGGGAAGATGAAAAGAACAAGTACTTACTGATAAATAAATCGTCGAGTCATATGGGGGAGGAAATAAGGTTGAAAGATGCAGCAGGGTTGATTCCCCGCGCATGCAATCGACCAAAGTAAAATATATTACTAATGATACTTTTAAAATTGTAATGAAAGAACCATGACAATCTTGTTTCATTTTTACTCCTTACTAGAAATAGATTATAATCGATTCAATTATTTGTTTTAAGATAATCGTATTTATCTTAAAGCAGGAACTTTAAAAGAAAGATATCCTGCACTTAATATATAAAAAGAAGAAAATTATTCTTTAGAAGTATTATTCTTGTAGTTTATATTTATTTCTTTCGCAACATCTCACTGATCATCTTATCGATATATGAGGTATGATATATTAGAGTTGCAAATTTTTGAAAATCTTGCCAATGTGTATGCAGGAAATATTAATTGTCTCAAGAGCTTTATTTGTATCAGATATATGTATAGTAAAATAATATACCTGTCGCGCCTTTCCAGAATGCCCTGGCACCTTCTTCTTTGAATATTTTTCTTGCGCAATCCAGTAATCCGTTGTACGTAGTTTGACCTTCTCTAGCTACAACCTAAAACACGTATGACAATAAAATTACAAAATAATCGTAATTAATAGATATTAAACAAAAAAAAAAAAAAGAATTTCTAAAACGGTATATGTGAACACACTACAAGAAAGAAAAGAAGGCCTAGTTTCCTTCCTTAATTAATCGTAATTTTTAGACTTTTTTATTGGTAATTAAAGTGAGAAATGCACCTGTAATCTTGTTTTTATCACATCCGCAGGAGTTACCAGTGCTGCTGCAGGTACACCGGCAATAGCACCGGAAACAAGAAGCGACAATGGCGTATTGTAGCCCCCTTCGTCGGCCAATCGCGCTTTTGTGTGAGCATACATAGGAAAGTAAATTGCGCTAAATGGCACATCTCGCAAAAAGCAAGCTCTAGCACCCTATAAGAAAATTGTAATTGTTATTACCTTAGCTTGTGAGTGATGGGAAATACGATGAGTTGGCGTTAAAATTATTATCATTACTTACTTTGTACAATCCAAAAAGACCTAATTCCTTCACGACGGTCCATGCTCTAACTTTTGATCCTCCTGCAATCTCGCCAGCTACTTGTAGCCGAATTTTTACTATCTCCAGAGGATTGGTGAATATGACTTGTGATCCTCCAGCCTATAAAAAAATTTGAACTTATTATGGTTTATGTTCCTTATTTGCTTTCTCCAATTAGCGAAGTGTACGATTAGAATAAATGCAATCATCCAAATCACTGTGTAATCTCATTTTATCGGGGGGGAAAAAAAATAATTGTATGTTCCTTGGATTTTATATTCTGATCTACACATTCAATCTATTTTGTATTTTGTTCTAAAATTCATATATAATCAAGTTTAATTAAAAATTTTAAAGTAATAAAAATATGAAAATATCAAGTACTCACACAGGCGCCAGATACAATTTCTCCGTATAGCGGTAAATTTCCATTTTTGTCCATAAACTTATCTCTGACAAAATCGTTAACTGTGAGTTTAATAGCCTTTTCCGGAGCTACACCCATTAATTGAGGCATCAAGCCTCGATAAAGACCAAAAAAGCCTTCATGCCGAATCACCTGTCAAACACAAAACACCAGCTTTATGATTAACAATGCAGAAAGTGTTAAACGGCGAGACTTTTCGATTCCAACCTTTTTACAACAATCAAAGCTATTTCTGTACATCAGTTCGCCTATAAATGATCCAGTCCTCTGATTCTGCATTCTGGTCTTCACCAAGTCGATAGGATATACAGCTGTAGCACCAACAGCTAAGAAAGAGATACATTGCAGCATATGTATAAATTCACTCTAGAATATTATTATACAGGATGTCCGGAAAATTGAGGTCAATACTTCGGAAAGTGATTCGGGATCCAAAAAGAAGGAAGAAAAGCTACATAAACATAGGTCCTGAAACAAGTCGATTTCGAGTTATAATTTTTTTTAACATAAAAGTGATTATAACTTGGAAACGACTTATTTCCGGACCTACGTTTATACAGCGTTTTCTTTCTGCTTTTTGGGTCTCGAATTACTTTCCAAAGTATTGACCTCGATTTTCCGGACACCCTGTATATAAAGCTCTAGTTCGAACGAAAGAGTATTTTCCTCCTTAGTTGTGTTGTCACATAACAATTTAATCTTATTATTGTTTATTGCTTTTATTAATATATAAACAAAAATATTGCAAAATTTTTTAGACTGACCTTCTTTCAGCATTAAAAAAGTAACGGAAAAAGTAACGAATCGTTACTTTTAAATATGGTAACGGTAACGGGGGATAACGAGTTATTTTTAAGAGTCAGTAATTATAGTAACGGTAATTTTTTCGATTCGATAACGAGTAACGACAACTACTTACAGGGAAGTTTCACAACTGTCCGGAACCGATTTGATTCTCCATAAAATATATTGTTAAACACGAAAATCTAAGAGACACGTATTTTTTTATACGTGCGCTAGCTCATGTTTAAAGGATGAAACACCCCTTTGAAAAAAAACGGTATTTTTATTTCGAGCTGAATACCGTCGGAAGTATAAAGATGGAAAAAAATTTTTTAAACAAAAGTTGTACGGTTTCAAGAGTACTTCAATGTCGTGAAGAAAAAAAATTTTAATTTTTTTAACAATTGTAAACACAAAAAAATTAAAAAAATTTTTTTTCTTCACAACATTGAAGTACTCTTGAAACCGTATAACTTTTGTTTAAAAAATTTTTTTCCATCTTTGATGTGATACTAATAATAAATGTGATTTAATTTCTTTAAAAGTTGAGGCTGCAATATTATTATATTATATTATTATAGTTAAATATTTTAATAAAATCTTATTTTTTATGGAGTATATAAAGTCATGATTTCTGAAAATCATACGGTCTCTGTAAAATTAATTAAAAAATGTCGATTTTAACTCCGTCCGAGAAAAATGTGACTCTGTTAGCTTTTTCTCTGTCTCTTTGTTTTAGTAAGACTTATCTAAGTTTCGGTTTCGTTTTCGGCCAAAATTGAATGACAATCGAATATTCGTATTCGGCTTCGGCCGGAAGTCAAAATGTGACTTCAGTCGGACTCCACCGCGAATAAAGGAGCGTTGAAAAGACAATCCAAAAAATTGACCAATCAAAAGATGCTTCGAATTATTTGGCCAATCAAATGGACCATAGCCAGAGTTAGCGTCGCTTCGCTCATTTTTGGACAGTGTCGAACTTTGAGTGAAGCTTCGCTTGCTACGCATTTTCGCATAAATCGACGGAGTGGGGAATCTTCGCCAGCGAAGCTTTGCTGCATGAAATTGTACCT
This sequence comes from Mycetomoellerius zeteki, assembly GCF_001594055.1. Classification (NCBI taxonomy): domain Eukaryota; kingdom Metazoa; phylum Arthropoda; class Insecta; order Hymenoptera; family Formicidae; genus Mycetomoellerius; species Mycetomoellerius zeteki. Next base: position 267,587 of record NW_017256136.1, read on the forward strand.
TAAAAGAATGATGATTTAACTCCAAGCTTATCATTTGTATGAGCGTAATAAACAAATTTTATAATTTATACAATTTTGTATACGAAAAAAAGGTTAGATAAATAATTAATGTAAGCTGATACGAATAAGGCCCAGCACTAAATAAGGCCCACTTTCAAATTTATTACTTAAGAACACGCTTTATATATAACACGTCAAGAGTATAAGGGTGTCCCATAATTCACCTGACAACGCTCGTGGGCAGATAGAGCGGACTAAACTGAGTCGAAAAGTCCTCTACTATTTTGTAATTTTCGCAATAGTTAACAAGATATTAATTACTAAAAATTGCCGAATATTGGTCTTCAATAATTTTTTTCTCAAATACTATCAATTTTACAAAAAAACTGCAAGAGACAAAAATTGTTTATTTTCTTCTCATAAAGTACTGAGAATTTTTTCAGAATTTTTTAATACCGTATTTTCTCATGATGGTAAAAATAAAAAAATGCAGTACTAAAAAGTTAATAAAAAATTCTGAAAAAATTCTTAGAGTTTTATGAGAAGAAAATAAATAATTTTGGTCTGTTGCAATTTTTTTGTGAAATTGATAGTATTTGAGAAAAAAATTATTGAAGACCAATATTCGGCAATTTTTAGTAATTAATATCTTG
>NW_017256136.1:273239-280684 GCF_001594055.1 Mycetomoellerius zeteki
TTTTTCCGCTGCACTCCTTAGAATGGTTCCAATCCATAAAAAAGTAATTCCTGTCAAATTTCAGTTTAATCGGACAACGGGAACCCGTGCCGACAGCTCGTTGAATATTTGAGTTCCCTTATATTACCTTATTAGTTCTTCTAGCACCGAGTTTCCTTATTAGTTTTTCAGCACATAAACATCTTTCTAATATGATGCCTGATTGACCATCGAATTATTAAAAATTGCTCATCAATTTAATTTAATTTATGATGTTATTACAGTTTAATTGCGTTTATAAACCATTTTTTTTGTAGATACCGTAATTTGGAAGATATTCGGGTCCATAGATTAAAATGACTCACCCTGTATGTACATGCATGTAGTACATATATATATGTATAATATATATGTATATATATATAATTCACTTTGAATTATATATGTATATATATATATATAATTCACTTTGAATTATATATGTATATATATATATAATTCACTTTGAATTATTTAAGCATTAAAGATCCATAAAGTATTCGACCGGTATAGGTTTTTTCTAGTTTATTGATTGTGTTCTCACATGTACGGTCTAAATTATGATTCTTATTGTTTATAATATAAAACATTTAGTTGTCAGTTACGAAGTTTTCTCTATCTTCTCTGTAGAAATAATACTACTTACAGCAACTAGATTATCCCTCACATCTTTTGTGAGTAAATGACTCTTAATACTGAGCATGATGTCTTGGAAGTCTAATGCGGAAATGAAACCTGCACCATCTTTATCAAATTTCTTAAAGGCTTCTGTTGCATATTCTTCATGAAAATCCTAAAAACAAGCATTTTTAGCACAAAATGATATCACTAACCTGTTTTAATTTATATCATATTTTGGAATCGCTTTTGTAAAACTATAACTATTGTCTGTATGTATAAGGAATCAATTTTTTTTAATATATGGAAAATATTCTGAAATAAGAAATGTTACTTTACGACTTTTCAAGGTACTTCAGTCAAATTGTGTACATACATATATTATTATAAATATATGTGAAAAACAAAATAAATATACGGCGCTGTATATGTAATTCATAATCATTGTCACTCGTTACGTCATACTTGGCTTATTTCCTGAGCAAGAATAACAAGCGAATCAGCAATTAAGCGTGCAATAAAATATGGTACTCACATGCAAAAACTGACTAAACTCTGCATAGCTGATTAGTCTACTTTTATCCTTTCCAAAATAGAGTTTGATAAAACTACTGTCCATATTAAAGGGCATTTTTTGATGCAGTACAGTTTTCCGCATCACCTCAGCGAACTCATCTGTAAATTGGTGATAATATGTCCATATGAAAAATAATATAAATTATTTCGAAAAGAGAAATGACAATTTCTTTGTGATAGCCCTTACCAAATGCAACCATTCCATTTCCATTAGTATCAAAGAGTTGAAAAGCTGTTTTATATAGAGCATCAGGTACACAGAGAAGACCTTCAAATGCTTGAAATTCGGCAAATGATATAAGTCTGAAAAAAAAAAAAAAGATATGTTAACTATAAAATACATTTGTTCGTTGTGTGTGTGTGTGTGTGTGTAAAATATTTGCTTCTTAACATATATATTATCATATTTATTATAATTATATTTGTACAAATATGCACACGCATGTGCATGCACGCACACACATTCGTTAATATAAATAAAAAAAATATCTTCGCAGATGTGTGTATTTCTTCGTTATTAAGTATCTACAACAATTTGTAGAGATATATCCTATTATTTACCTTATATAATTTATATTAATTTACATATACAAAAATATTTTAAATAATTTACGATATTTTAAAGAAAAAACTAAACATTAAAAATGTAAAAAAAGGCGTCAAGTATATTTTGCAGAAAAAACCAAAGATAATGCCGCAAAAAAAGAAGTGAAATCAAAATAATATTTCAAGTATCTTTATTTAAAATGTCCCATAAAACACAGTTCTCCAAGCGGTATCTTGAAGACATCCTTATAATATAGACGTCCTTTGGACATCCTTTAAGACAGTATTGTATGGGATAATTTCTCACAATTATAATATACGAAGTACGTATGACATTTGAAGTGTATTAAGTATAACAACACATTAAAATGAGAGAATGAAACGCAATAGGTGTAATGACAGGCGCAGAAATTGGAAAGGGATTTTTACATCGATAACAAGTAGAAAATTGTAGAGATAAAAAATCGAAAATGAGCAAGATCTCCAGCAGCAGCTCATACTTGACATGCTTGTCTTGTTCATAATTCGATTAACGCAAATAATTCAATAAATATTTTATTATAATTATAAACTATTTTTCGCAAATTAAAGAAATTTTGTATAATATAATCAAGTTATTATTTTAGTATTGATATACTACCTTGATCAAAAAGTTTCTGGAATTACCACCAGGTGATGCTCTGAGTCAGCTGATTTGAGTTCTGTTTTTTTGGTTAGGTTGCCACATCTATCATTGACATTTCCATCAAATTTTATCGCCATAGCTGACATTTGTAAAAGTTACGCCGTCTTGAGTACATCTACCTCGCACGTGTTTTCGATTTTTTACAGTTTTAAAAATGTTGAATTTGCACCATGATAACGCATCGTCGCACAGTGCCATCATTATCCGCGAATTTTTGACCAAGAACGAGTACCATCCAACAGCCATCGAATTCACCCGATATGGTTCCCTGCGATTTTTTTCTGTTCGATCGAGTCAAAAAACCACTACGGGGGGAATGCGTTTTAACAGCCGAAAGGAGATAAATCGAAGACGGCTCTGATGGCTATACCGACAATAGAGTTCTAGAAATGTTTCGAGAGCTGGATCAAGCGCTGACATAAGTGCGTTGCAGTCGATGGGGAGTACTTTGAAAGGGACAATATCACTTTTGATGAATAAACTTGTATTTTGAATTTTCTGAATGAATTCCGGGAACTTTTTGATCAAGGTGGTATTTCATATTCAACAGATACATATACAAATAGTTTTCTATGAGATAAAAAAAATTTTTAATACTTATTAATACTAAATTTTTAACTCTTAAATTTTTTTTACTATGGTAATAGAATCTGAAGTTTATTACAGTAGTATTAGCAGTTATTATTCGACATAATATAATATTATTGTCTTTGATTAGATTATATACTTGATTTTCATGTAAGTAGAAATCTGAATATTATATTTTTTACTTAATAAAAATTTTTAGAAACAATATGCACGACTCATTTGCGGATTAGGGACTTTATTACTAAATAGATTTAAAGCGAGTTATACATGTGTGGCGACTCGGCACCAGAGGTCTCACGGGTCTCGCGCGGATTCTCGTAAGCACCCCAGTTACACGAATTTCATTTAAATAAGATCCCGATCTAATACTTTCTCGGGCGTCTAAGGCAGATCCCACTACATTGCCTTACTGATGAGTCCAGTAGTGGGGACCAGGACGAAACCCCGCGGTCGATCATACTTCGAATCGAACACGATTCGTCATTCATTTTTCCGGCCTAACCAACTCAATAATACCTCCGCCAAATATGTATGTGAAATTGAGACTTATATGTATTTCTTGTAACATGTTTCGAAATTACATTGTCTGTGTGCTAATATCCTTTCACAGATACATCGAATTAGAATGAAAATTACTACAACATTAATCTCATTAAAATATTTAAAATTTTAATAAATCGTAATTAATTTTAATTGTCATTGATATTTACGTATTATTGACAAGTAAGGGTCTTAACAATTCTTATTTTAAATTACGATTATAAACAATATGGGCGCGTCAAGTATACTGCTGCTGGAGATCTTTTCGATTTTTTATCTCTACAATTTTCTACTTGTTATCGATTTAAAAATCGCTTTTCAATTTCTGTGCCTTTCATTACGCCTATTGCGTTTCGTTCTCTCATTTTAATGTGTTATTATACTTCAAATGTCCGTACTTTGTATAGTATATTATAATTGTGAGAAATTATCCCATACAACATTGTCTTAAAGGATATCCAAAGAACGTCTATATCATAAAAATGTTTTCAAGATGCTGCTTGGAGAACTGTGTTCGATAGGACATTTTAAATAAAGATACTTGAAATATTATTTTAATTTCACTTCTTTTTTTGTGGCATTATCTTTGGTTTCTTCTGCAAAATGCACTTGACGCCTTTTTAAATACATTTTTTCTGGTAGATTTCACGAATTTTTGCTAAGTTCTTGTTATTAATAATAATACATTTTATATTCATATTTAAAAGATAATATTATAATAACCATTAAGGTAATAATAAAAATAACGATGTTTGAAAATAATTAAAGGAGTTATGATGTCTTTTTAGTAAGTAAGTACAATATCTGTCTCACTGTGGCACTCGCTCTTTAGTGATAACTTGGGTGGTAATTAACGCAAAGTGCTACCGCACGTTTTGAACATGACAACATTTGTGTTGTTTGTTTAATGCTTTTCTGTATTTGTTGTGCACATATAGAAGAAATGTGAAAAAGTGTGGAAAGATGCGAAAAAAGTGCCAAAAGTGTGGGAAAGTGAATAGATAACATGAACGAGTAGATAGATGACATAGGTAGATAATAAACATAATTATCATAAATAAATAACGTAGATATGTAAATATATAACATCGGATGGTGGATAGATAATATCGACTAGAGTCCCTAGAAGAGAGTCTGATCAATGATATATATCCCAGTTTTTAAAGAATATGGCGCGATCAATCATTGCAGTCGAAATCTCATCCAAGAGAGGCATAACTTAAATATAACAAAACGGAAAATAAAGAATTACTTGACTTCTCATAAAAAGTCAAGTAATGAAAATTGTCTTACCTTTTTATAGAATTAACAATATGAAAAAACTTCACAACATTAATTAAAAATATTCCGTGCTTATATATCATGGACGCCATTTTATTTCCAACTAGATCATTGACTAGACTCTCTTCTAAAGATTCTGAACATCGACAGGTCGATAGATAACGTAGATAAGTAGATAATGTAGATAAGTAGATATGTAGATAAATAGTATACGCAGATGAGATGCGAAAAAGATGCGGAAGAGATGCGGAAGACGTGCCGAAACGCTGCGAAAAAGTACGGAAGAAATGCGGAAGAAGTACGGAAGTGGTGCGGAAATAGAACAGAAAGGTGCAAAAGAGGTGCAGAAGAATTACGGAAGACGTGCGGAAATGATGCGAAGAGGTGTAGAACAAAAACATAAGAGATACGAAAGAGGTGTAGAAGTGATGCGGAAGAAATGAGGAGAGTTGAGAAAACGGTAAGAAGAAATGCGGAGAGGTGCGGAAGAAATGCGAGATTGTTGCGGGAAAGATGCGAGAGAGGTGCGAAAATAGTGCAGAAAACGTATAGAAAAAGTGTAGAAAATAAGTATAAAAAAGAAGAGATGCTGAAAAAGAGATACAGAAAGTGCAGAAGAGGTGCAGCAAAGGGGGACAAGATTTTGCGAAGATGTCGACGACGACGACGATGTATCTGAATGACATAAATCGGGCAGAAAAAAACATGTACATATTCATATCTACACATTAAGTGCACTTACGAACATGGTGTTGTAGTCTTATTTTAATTGTAAAAATCTATATTTTTCCCCAATATATGTATTTTTTAATATATAATAAATTTATTTAAACAAAACAATCATTTTTTATTACATAAGTGTTCTTCTTTCTGTAAAAGATACGCTGTAGCGTTTCTTTCATAACATATGGTATAATGCCCCTTTTATAATAATATAAAAAGGATGTTTTTAATTAACTTCTAAATATACTTGACAGGCTTTATTGCACTCACTATTGCACACTTTTCCGTTTAAATATTTGAACTAAATAATCATTACGAACTAAACGCATTTAATTAAGTTAACAAATTCTTTTGTCTCAGTGTAGCTTTTAAATCTATTTAATAATAAAGAATCTATTTCATAATAAAGAAATTTCTAATCCGTTATGCATTGTTTTCAAAAGTTTTTACAAAAAAAATAATGTTCAGTTTTCTATCTTCATAAATCAAGTGTAATCAGATAAAAAAACGATAATGTTATGTTGAATAATAACTCTGCTATTATTACTGTAATAAACTTCAAATTCTGTTACTACAGTAATAAAGTTAAAGATTATCTCATAGAAAAATATTTGCATATGTATATTTGTTGAATACGAAATATATTAATACTAAAATAATAACTCAAATATATAAAAAAAAATTTTTAATTTGCGCAAAATAGTTCATAATTAATAAAATATTGAATTATTTGCATAAATCAAATTATGAACAAAACGGGCGCGTCAAGTATGCTGCTGCTGGAGATTTGTCCATCTTCAATTTTTTGTTTCTCATACAATTTATTGCTTGTTATTGATGTAAAAATTTCTTTTCAATATTTGCGTCTCTCATTAGACGCTCGTTCGTGGCTCGAACAAATCTGATGTAATCGCGCGGCGCGCCGGTCGACTCGCCGTCTCAAGTCTGTTCGACAACGGGGAACGATTACTCGCAAGACGCCGTCTTAGAACAATCGCTCGATTAAAAGGCGCCTCTTACACTATTAATAATATTTTTAATACTTAAAATAAGTTATTAATTGGCCAGTACTAGTATTAAATTTTTATAATCATCATAATTAAAATAATAACTACTCTCTAACGGTTTAGTGAATCTACTTGAAATTTTTTTTAATATATTACAGATAACAAAGGAAGAGTTCCCCGAAGTTTCATCAATTTGGTACTATTTTAGTTAATAGCTCAGATACATCCTTAAGGACAGAGATGTCGGAGACTTTTAGCCTGAAATTGAAATGTGTCGATATTCGCGCTTAGTACCGTTCCTACTCCTTACTTCATTGCTGTTTTGTCGTAGCGCGCGGTGCTTGGTCTCAGGGACGACACTAGTCCGAAATCGTTAAAAGTATTTGACCTGTATCTTTCATTATGTTTAAAAATATTCTGTTACTAATATTATAGGATACTATTATTCATAATATATTTAACTATAAAAATATGAATAATAGTATCTTACAATATTAGTAACAGAATACTTTTAAGCATGGTGAAAGACACAGGTCAAAAACTTTTAACGATTTTAGACTAGTGTCATCTCTGAGACCGAGCGTCGCACGCACAAAACAGCAATAAAGTGAGGAGTAGGAACGATAATAGGAGTAAATACCGACACATTTCAATTTCAAGCCAAAAGACTCCGACCTTGAACAGCTCTGATTAAGGATAATCGTTAGAACTCTTTGAGATGCTATCATAACTCATAACAGAATGCCGGAAATCTAAAACAAAATTTTTTTTAATTTCTTCGGAAATCCGGTATTTTCTTGAGAGTTCTGATAGTCCTTCCTCTAGCATGGTGAAAGACACAGGTCAAAAACTTTTAACGATTT
>NW_017256136.1:280995-288205 GCF_001594055.1 Mycetomoellerius zeteki
TTGTTCTATATGTATCAAGACGCTAAGCAAAAGATAAAGGAATTATAGCCCTTCAAAGTTCGAAATCATGAAGTTAGCCGCCCCGATACTTCCAATTAGTTCAAATGGTGTTTTCATCTCTTTAATCGACGGAACTTTTTCTGAAATTGATAGAGAACTCTAAAACTCTTCGGAGGGCAATAAGAACTCTACTTATTTTTTCCAAATTTTGAAAAGTGAGGCCAACTTCACAGAGGTAAAGGCATTACACCTTTGTATAACAATCTCCGTGCCCACGATTGTACAATAATCATGTCTTTCTTACAATTATCATGTCTTAAATACGCTGTCGATGTACGACTTACCCATCTTTGCTAGTATCGACGATACCAGCAAGTAAATTGACAGAATCGGGATTATAATCGGCATCCGTGTAAAGGCCAAGATAACTGCGTACGAAGTCAGACGCAGTCATGAACCTCTCGCCATTCTTCTCCTGTGAGGCGTACTGCAATTTCACAAAAAAAAAAAAAAGCAAAATTTATATATATGTATGTATATACTATGCATATTTATGTATAAATTAGTGATCTTAACTCATGATAGTTAAAAAATAGCTAATTACGAATAATCGCAAAAAGTTAATTCTACAGTAGGTATTTTTAAGAAAAATCCAAAAAACAGAATATAATAAAAAAATTATATGACAATTTGAATTATAAAATAACAGTATAAAAATGTTGAAAATTTAAGCTGACATTTCAATAATTACAATTTATTAAAAATGATTAATTTTTGTTAACGAAATATATTTTTTACTAGAGAAATGGCGCATAAATTGATTGAGAGAAAAAAAAGAAATATTTGATAACTAATAAATAATGATAAAAATAATGATAAATATTTTAAATTATTAAAAATATTATTGTAAAAATAATATCGCTGATAGTTCAAATATAATCCTAATAATTTATATTCAAGCATTTTTCATTTATTTACCTGGTTAAAAATTTCATGGAGCCGTTCAGTATTTGCACGCTTTAAATACCCCGAGGAACCCTGTAACATGATTTACAAAGGATGAAAGATATTAATACTAATTGTTCTTTAACTTGTCGCTAAAAATATTTTTGAAATATATATACATACATATAAGATTGATAAGACTGATAAGAAAAAAAAATTGTTTTTTTAATCGGCCTCAGCTCAAAAGTTTCCATTTCATGCCAAAAGAACATCCCTAAATTTTTATCAAAAAATATTAAGATTTAGAGGTCGCTAGTGAACGATTTTTAAATCAAAGTTTCGATTTTCCTTAATACGTGTTTGATTTGATGCAAAAATAGCTTAATTTTAAATGTGGTACTGTATGTTTCTTTGGTCGCTGAACACGGTGGAATAATTCATTTAGCTTGACGATATACGCCTTAAGAAATACAGCCCGATTAATGTGGAGTATGAACAAACTTTGAGTTCAAGGTCGATTTCAGCATTGTTCCAAGCGTTCAAATGGATCGTTGCTCCCCTCAAATTGTAGGTCTGTTCATCCAGAACAAAATCCAGTTGTAATTTTCCCGAGACCTCCCTTAGGGCCATTAAAAGTTGCATTTAACTGGATTATAAAACGTTTTTAAGGATAGAAAAAATTTTTTTACAAGTTCTAAAATATATCGCTTTGTGATTTTGATATCCTCAAATCAAATGCTTCAATTTGACAATAAAAAACTCTTTATTAGAAAATGAAATGAATAATAAAAAATATATACTACATGATATGTAGTTTATTTCAATCAATTAAATCATTTTTTTTATTATGTACTCATTTCATTTTCTAATAAACAGTTTTTTTATCATCAAATTGAAGCATTTGATTTGAAGATGTCAAAATAACAAAGCGATATACTTTAGAACTTGTAAAAAAAATTTTCTATCCTTAAAAATATTTTATAATCCAGTTAAATACAACTTTTAAAGGGGGAATACAACTTTTTAAGGGGGCCTTATAGGACGTCCCGGGAAAATTCCAACTGCAAATAGGTACATGATACAAAAAAATATAATTTAATTAATTGAGAAATAAACTACATATTATATTTCAATTAATTAAATTATATTTATTCTGTATTATGTACTCATTTCATTTTCTAATAAAGAATTTTTTATTGTCAAATTGAGGCATTTGATTTGAGGCTGTCAAAACCACAAAGCGATATACTTTAGAACTTGTAAAAAAAATTTTCTATTCTTAAAAATATTTTATAATCCAGTTAAATGCAATTTTTAAAAACTCAGGAGTTCCCATGAAAATTCCAACTGAATCTTGTTTTGGGTGAGCAGACCTACAATTTAAGGGGAATGACGACTCATTTAAACGCTTGGAACCTTGCTAAAATCGAATTTGAACTCGAAATTTGTTCACATTAATCGGGCTGTATTTCTTAAGGCGTATATCGTAGAGTTAAATGAATTATTACATCGTGTTCAGCGAAAACATACAGTACCACATTTAAAATGCGGATTAAGCCATTTTTGCATCAAATCAAACATGTATTAAGGAAAATCGAAATTTTAATTTAAAAATCGTTTATTAGCGATCTCTAAATCTTAATATTTTTTGATAAAAATGTAGGAATGGTCTTTTGGCATGAAACGAAAGTTTTTTACGCTGAAGCCGATTAAAAAAAAATATTTTTTTTTCCATGTCAATCTAATACGTACAGAGCGGATCATTTTAATTTATTCAGTCAATTTTCTTAAAATCTGTTAGTTTAAGATAAAATGTTTCAAACAAAATGGCTTTTATGGTTTCAAGGGGGAAAGCAGTTGGTGATCTTAGTTGACCCTGAGAAGATGTCCTTAAGGGAACATCAAGTCCAGGTCAAGGATAACATTTAGAATTTTTTAAATGGAACTCCCTCCCTCATTTTTTACTAGATATTTTTGTAGCTGACGTTTTTGAAACACTGATTACAAACCCTTTTTAGTCGAGATCTTCCGGAATTATGATATTTCAAAATTTCAGTACCGCCGGCATTACTCAAGATATACCACATGGAGGTCGCATGGTCGGATTCTTAACCAAGCATTTCGAAGAGGTGTAAATCCGACCATGAGACCTCTATGCGGTATACCTTGAATCCAGAGACATAGTAGTGTTTCGGCGCTAAGAGAACGCGTAACCTTTACAGCGCGAGACACTATCGTATCTTTACGTGGACCGGTGAATTTTCTGAGTTCTCGATTATTACGTCTTAATAATGGCTATGCCGATCAAATTCTATGTATCTATATTCAATTAATAGCTTGTACTCGAATTGTATAATAAAGTGCCTTTATTTTTTTCTATGTGCTCTACGAGCGGAGATATTGCAACAAGTTCCAAATTTTGTTTAAAATTTTAAGAAACGTTTTTGTCATTGTGATTACTACTATTATTAACGTCGTCATCTGCCTGGCATATGGATTACATTTCGAACTTCAGTCGATAGATGACAATCTCAACTTTTTTACTTCTAATAACTTCTTAATAATCAACGAGCGACTGCCAAAATCCTTCAAAGGTCACTCCGGGTGACAATATACGTTAAGGTCAAGGTAATCGGAATTGAATTCCCTAATTTATTTTTAATATTTTAACGTACGACGATCGACTGCCGAAACCCTTCGAAGATCACTCAGAGTTATGACCTTGATAATATACTTCAAGGTCAAGGTCATTGAAGTTGAATTATCTATTTCACTTTTAATAACTTTTTAATGTGCGACGAGTGACTGCTAAAACCTTCTGAAGGTCACTCTGGGACATAACCTTGACAATACACAATATCAAGATCAAGGTCGTCGGAGTTGAATTCCATATCATCTATTTAATAATTTTGTACAGCGAGCGATAACTAAAATCTTGCGAAATTCATTCGGGGTGACTTTTACTACGTATTTCAAGGTCATCGGAGTTGGGTTTTCCGTTTTACTTTTAATAACACCTCTTAATGATCAACGAACGACTGCCATAATCCTTCGATGGTTACTCAGGGTTATGAACCTGACATATACGTCATGGTCAAGGTCATCGGAGCTGAATTGTCCGTTTTACTTTTAATAATAGTCCGGGAGGCAGCGAACATTTTTTTACGTCATTTGATTAAAGTTCAAATAGCCGAGAGGAACGTATTACACATATATACTCGTATTTGAAGACTTCTCACAAATTTAAAATAATGAAGATATTCGTGACATGCAAAAAAAATCACAGTCTTTTAATGCCATTAATAAATTGCTTAATTTGATAATTTGTATTTAATATCTCTGTTGCCACTGTGTGTATGTATTAATATATATAGGGTGTCTCACAACAATCGCATTTACTCTTAAGGATATATTCTTGAGATAATTTTAAGAAAATCCTAATATAAAAATGTCGCAAGGCTATATAACAATTTTTAAATTAATTGCAAATTAAATTCAATTTCAATTAATTGCAATTAAAATTCGCTAATCACAGAGCTGACGTTTCGCGCGCTCAGGTATGCTGATATGATAAGTGGTGAAGATACCACGAGGACCCCCTTAACATGCAATATTTTTCAGAAAGTTATTTCTATTTCTAAAACCTATTTATACATTTAAAATTTTTAATTATACGTGTGCATAATTAATATCGGAAATATATTGCAAAATATCAATTGAAGATATTACAATATGTATTAGCTATCAAAATAAATTCGTAACTATACCCAGAGGATACACATGTCGGAAAGACATCCAAAAGACGTCTTAAACTAGACGTCTTGAGGACTTTTCCAAAAGTCACCTTTCAGACGTCTTTCCGACTTTATCAAAAATGCGTCTTTTGCAGATAGTCTGAAAGACGTCTTGAAGACATCTGAAAAGAGACGTCTTGAGGACTTTTCCAAAAGTCAGACGTCTTTCTGACGTTTTAATTTACATTATCGACTGCAAATTTTATTTATAATATCGAGTGCATGACATGGTCAATCTGAATATTTCTGAATATAATACGTAACTTATAAAAAGTATTGGATGTCAATTAATTTGGCATTTCAATTTTGTTGCATTATATTATAATTGTAGTGTTCTACAACTACACAATTATGCGATTTGTCAACGCGTTTCCATATCAGTAATCTTTATTTTTATTTTTTAGACAAATGTCTGAAGCGAGTCTTAAGGATAATGCCTGTAAGACGTCATAAGGGCAATGTCTGTAAGACATCTTAAGAATAATGTCTTTAAGACGTCATAAATCGACGCATAAGACATCTTAAAGACATCATATAAACGTCATTCTGATACTTTCAAAAAATGTCTCATGAATTTTAGGATGTCTTTATGATGTCTTATAAGATGTCTCAGTGTTCTCTGGGTATGTGTATTCATTTGTCTCGCATGGTAAACATTTTTGTGGTAATATCGATAAACTATTTTTAACGTGAAATTAATGACATGTATTGTTATTAAATTGCTTATTAATTTAATTTGTAATATATTCCAGTTTTAGTTTAAGATTGCGTTTCAAGTCCAACAGTAATTATCGGCGCGTAGTTTATATAGAGCTGGAAATTGTATTTTTTAAATTCACATAGAAATATTATTAGGCACCAAAAGATCCATGTATTTTGATGTAATCTATATCAATTTTCGTATTTCTAATTTTATTAAAAGTTATACTACAATAATTATTATGAAATATGTATATCGTAATTTGATATAAGTTTATTACTGCTAAATAGTTAATAATACTTAATTATTTAAACTTAAAAAAACTACTATTTGTACAGGGGAAAAAGATTTTATTTAAGTAATATGTATAAATTCAGAACAAGTAACTATAACAAGTGTTCAAATTGCACACCATCCATCGCAATACATAATCTTGCTCGCCGAAGCAAATTTTGTCCAACATTGTGTATCATTCTGGCGTTATAACCGCCAAAGCTTCTATAATTGTATCATTTAATTGTCTACGGTTTTGTATAGGCTGGCGATAAATATAATTATAAATAATAAATATAATTATGCGAAATGTCAGCTCTATGATTAGCGAACTTTAATTGCGATTAATTTAAAAACTATTATAGCCTCGACATTTTTGTATTAGGATTTTCGTCTTAAAATTATCTCAAGAATACATCCTTAAGAAGAAATTAAATTTTTTTGCCAGATTACAACGGAGACATTTCAGACGACTAAGATACCTGGGAAAAAAAGAACTAGATCTGCCGAGATATGACCATATCTGTTTCATTTAGTCAGGGTTGCCACAAATTTTTCGTCTCAAAATTTCCCTGATTTCCAGACAAAATTTTCTGATTTTCCCTGACTTTCAATAATACATATTTTGAATTTTCATCCTGATTTGAAAATCGTTAAATATTTTGTTGATAGAGCACCAAGATCCATTTAACGGTGTAAATTACTATTAATGTTGCTGACGCTGCATTTAATTGTTAAGTTAGTAATATTTTTTGTCTTTTCCTTTCATGTATGAACACGATTCTCTTCCTCTTCCGCCCTTTCTCTTTGTTGCTATTTATATTAATAAACAGCAGCAAGAGAAAGAGAAGAGAATATAAGGAACATAAAATCAATGAATACAGTTTCTTTTTTATCAAAACTAAATCCTGTTTATTAAAATCTCAATCTGCTATTATAAAGGCTACTTTTTCCCTCACCACACGTTATCAAGTGGTAGTGCAAGTCGTGGGAGCACATGAGGGCGCGCTAAAATTGCGTGGCTGTGATGTACACATATTTTAAACTTCTTTACAGCCATTTTATTTTTCCAGAAAATTTTGCTAAATCCCTGACTTGTCCATGACTTCTCTGACCATTTTCAAATTCCCTGACTTTTCCATGACTTCCCTGATTTCCCTGACTTGTGACATCCCTGTAGATCTGCAAATTGGTCTTTATTTGGCCAGATCGGGACATGTCGGAATGAATTCCGATCGGAATTATTCCGCTTTTCCCAGAAAACTCAATAGAAATCTAGGGAATAATTGAATAATTCCGATCGGATTCCATTCCGACTTTTTCCATGATAGGTACCCTTAATAGATAAAACCAGCTGTGATCCCGGTAAATTTTTCATATAATGTTAATTAATTCAATTTTATTGCTAAAAAAAGTATGCGTGCGTGCGTGCGTGCGTGCGTGCGTGTGGGTGAGATTAGCATATTCCATAAAGTCCATTCTACATTAGACGCAAGCC
>NW_017256136.1:288306-304906 GCF_001594055.1 Mycetomoellerius zeteki
ACTTGCGTCTAATGTAGAATGGGCTTGATACTTACGAAAAAATTATAATAAAAAAAATTTTCGCGTTTGAATTCGAGAATTAATTTTATGGTGCTCTCAAGCAACATCCATCCTAACCTGTATATCTAGCGCTGCTTGACATCTGCAAATGTACAGGAACTACTATTTTAATGATTCACGCACACTGAATGTTAATACATATATATATATACATATATATGTGATAAATCCGGTCAATAGATGATACACTCTATGTAAGGTTATATATAAATATATATGATTAGATATGAGATCGAAGATCATATTACGCTCCACATATAATTATATATGAACATATAAAGTCAGATTTGCGCAGATATGAAAAGTCATATCTGAGCATATCTGACCACATATAACTTAATTTGCCGAGATATAATTTGATCTGGTCGGATCTAATCTTTTTTTCCCGGGCAGAAGTATCCTGCATATATCAACAGAGATAACATCTGAAAAAATTAAAACAAAAAGAGTTCTTTTCCTTATATTCGGCACTGTCCAACATTAGGTTTTAAATTTGAAATTACACCTATCCTCTTTGCACAAGTACACGTACTTTCGTAGTCGGCATGTTGCTGTTGTTATTGCCGTTGCTGCTGCTGCTGCTGCTGAGCTAAACTGAAAATTCCACTTGTCCGTTATCAATGATGACGAGCCAGAGATAACATCAGGCAAGATGCGAAGGCGCGCGCGCGCGCACACACATGCGTACCACACACACACACGCACGCACGCACGCACGCCCGCATTGGAGCACGTTGGAGCTTGCGACGCGAACAAACCTTTTAAGCCTTTTAAGAAATTGACAAATTACAATCGAATGTGAGGAGAATATTTGATTATGATTGGTCAATTTCTTACGGCTTAGTGTTTAAAACTTAAGCTTTAAGCCTTAAGTCACGAGAAATTGAGTGCATTCAGTACTACCGTTCACTGAGGGCTCATGCATCGCTTGCATCTTATTGGCATATTCCGTTAGAACTAAAAATATAGACCAAACAGATACAAGAGCTCACTGAGCGGTCGTGGTACTGAATGCACCCATTGAACGATCACAATCGAATGTAAGGAGAATACGATTGGTCAATTTCTTTAGCTTAATGTAGGATTCACACTGAGTACGGCATCCGACGTACGACCAATAAGAGAATTCGGTTCTAGTTAGCGACATTTTTATCTGCATATACTTTGTAAGTTGCACATTGCAATGTATCCGTCGTATGTACGTCGTCGAACGAAAAAGTTAAATCTTGATGAACATTTTCATACGACATCATCGTACGACAAAATATTGTTAGCTGAAGTATCAAGAAAACAAGCTCTTCTATTGGATATCGGACGCACGTCCAATGTCGTACGCAGTGTGAATCCTACATAAGGCTTTAAGCTTAAAGCTTTAAGCTTAACCCTGGATCTACAATAGGGTTTTAAGCCTTAAGCCATAAGAAATGGGCGAATCACAGTCGATTATTCTCCTCGGATTCGATTGTAATTGGTCAGTTTCTTACGGTTTAAAACACCTATTGTAGATCCGGACTAAGGCTTTAGGCTTAAGTCTAGGTCCACAATCTTGCTTTAAAGTATCTACAATGAGATTTTAATGCGTAAAACTTAAGCTTTAAGTTTTAAGCCGTAAGAAATTGACCAATCATAATCGATTGTTCTCACATTTGACTGTGATTGGTCAATTAAGGTTTAAAGCTTAAGTTTTATACCTTAAAATGTCATTGTAGACGCCGCTTAAAACACATATGTGCCACGCAGAAACGATGGATAACGAGAATGCGATAACAGCGCGATTGCTACACAAACGTCACGAGAGTCACGAGGAGATCGAATGTTAAGTGCTGATATGGCAAAGAGAGAGAAAGAGATCGAGAGAGAGAGAGAGAAGACGGACAGTTCTATCCCCTCTTGCTCATTAATTTCATCTCTTTTGCCTCGTTTTCGCTCGTTGTTCCATGCTGAGTTCGCATCTTTTACTGTTGTCCTACTGTTCATCTTTTTCCTTATGTCCTTTATTATAACATTTTGCATGTCAATTCTAAGAAAAATGTACAATGTGTTTCTACGTTATTCTACGATAATTTTTCCTAAAATTATCGTTAGTCAAAGTTGGCCAATTTTTGCCCTCAATTTTTCTATGCCATAATTTTTTTGAGTATAGTTTCTTTTAATGTTTATGTTAATAAAAATTGACATACTTCATTGATACTTCAATATTTTTATTGACTAAAACACGCATTTGTCGACTAAAACACTGTGCAAAAAATTTTGTAAATTATTTAAATTAGTTTAAGTAAGAAAAGACCTTGTATTTCTCTTATTACTTATTTTGTTTTATTATTTAACGTATTTTACACTTTAATATCTCAATTATGCCAATTAGGTACACTAAGAGAAAACGAAATAATTGTAGCAAATATAAATTTAGCAACATTGAAATAATATAATATGTATGTATAATATATGTAACTAGTTTTACGGAGTAATAGCAACTCTCTATTAGGTATGGTATTCTCAACACTATAAAAATATAATTACGCAATATTTTTATACTATTAATTGATAGTAAAATAGGAACTAAACTAAGGTAAGCGGATTCTATATGTCTCTAGACTTTGCGATTTCTTCTAATTTTTTACAGTCCAAAATTGAAAATTAATGGTCATATTCAAAAGACAAAAGAGAGAACATTTCTGAATGCTAATAAAAAATAAGACATTTCCAAATAAGTACAATAGAGATTAAAATCAAAGTAGCATTCCGTGTATACTAGGTACATATGTACGTAGTATAATATTACTTAACAAGGAGATGGGCAGATGTTCGGAATTTTGTTCAGAAAATTCTGAAACTTACGGTACGTGAAGTGCATCGCCCAGACATTACTTTGGCCAAACAGTAAAATGCACTTCTCAGTCATTGTCAAGAAAATCGACTTTGAAAAATTCCGTGGTATATGTATACTGGACGGTGAACAAGTTTCAACGAGTCCGCAGCGCAACGGCGCTCTTGCCTAGTAATCGTTGGATCGCTGATTCGATTCTCCGCCAACACTTTTTCACCCTTTTTTTTTTAATACTTGTTATTTCTGTAAAATTAATCAAATTTATTTAATAAATTTTGTAATCAACGGATATTTAATGTAAATCTTTTCTGAAAAACGAACCAGCGATCCAACGGTTACTAAACAAGAGCGCTACCTGTTGCGCCACTGGACTCAATGGATGCATTTAGTATTACAACCTCTCAATGAGCGCTTGCATTTTATTGGCATATTCCATTAGAACATACTGCAGGTATCTCTCAAATGCTTTAGCGTGCGTAAAGTGGCGTCTACAATAAAATTTTAAGGCGTAAAACTTAACCTTTAAATTTTAGGTCTGTCGCATCGCATGCTCTAACATGTTCCAATATGTTCCTACTATAGCTCTTACTCACTACACGCGCTTGATAGAGTGAGTAGGAGCTATAGTAGGAGCATGTTGGAGCACGTTGGAGCTTGCGACGCGAACAAACCTTTTAAGCCTTTTAAGAAATTGACAAATTACAATCGAATGTGAGGAGAATATTTGATTATGATTGGTCAATTTCTTACGGCTTAGTGTTTAAAACTTAAGCTTTAAGCCTTAAGTCACGAGAAATTGAGTGCATTCAGTACTACCGTTCACTGAGGGCTCATGCATCGCTTGCATCTTATTGGCATATTCCGTTAGATACACGCGCTTGATAGAGTGAGTAGGAGCTATAGTAGGAGCATGTTGGAGCACGTTGGAGCTTGCGACGCGAACAAACCTTTTATGCCTTTTAAGAAATTGACAAATTACAATCGAATGTGAGGAGAATATTTGATTATGATTGGTCAATTTCTTACGGCTTAGTGTTTAAAACTTAAGCTTTAAGCCTTAAGTCACGAGAAATTGAGTGCATTCAGTACTACCGTTCACTGAGGGCTCATGCATCGCTTGCATCTTATTGGCATATTCCGTTAGAACTAAAAATATAGACCAAACAGATACAAGAGCTCACTGAGCGGTCGTGGTACTGAATGCACCCATTGAACGATCACAATCGAATGTAAGGAGAATACGATTGGTCAATTTCTTTAGCTTAATGTAGGATTCACACTGAGTACGGCATCCGACGTACGACCAATAAGAGAATTCGGTTCTAGTTAGCGACATTTTTATCTGCATATACTTTGTAAGTTGCACATTGCAATGTATCCGTCGTATGTACGTCGTCGAACGAAAAAGTTAAATCTTGATGAACATTTTCATACGACATCATCGTACGACAAAATATTGTTAGCTGAAGTATCAAGAAAACAAGCTCTTCTATTGGATATCGGACGCACGTCCAATGTCGTACGCAGTGTGAATCCTACATAAGGCTTTAAGCTTAAAGCTTTAAGCTTAACCCTGGATCTACAATAGGGTTTTAAGCCTTAAGCCATAAGAAATGGGCGAATCACAGTCGATTATTCTCCTCGGATTCGATTGTAATTGGTCAGTTTCTTACGGTTTAAAACACCTATTGTAGATCCGGACTAAGGCTTTAGGCTTAAGTCTAGGTCCACAATCTTGCTTTAAAGTATCTACAATGAGATTTTAATGCGTAAAACTTAAGCTTTAAGTTTTAAGCCGTAAGAAATTGACCAATCATAATCGATTGTTCTCACATTTGACTGTGATTGGTCAATTAAGGTTTAAAGCTTAAGTTTTATACCTTAAAATGTCATTGTAGACGCCGCTTAAAACACATATGTGCCACGCAGAAACGATGGATAACGAGAATGCGATAACAGCGCGATTGCTACACAAACGTCACGAGAGTCACGAGGAGATCGAATGTTAAGTGCTGATATGGCAAAGAGAGAGAAAGAGATCGAGAGAGAGAGAGAGAAGACGGACAGTTCTATCCCCTCTTGCTCATTAATTTCATCTCTTTTGCCTCGTTTTCGCTCGTTGTTCCATGCTGAGTTCGCATCTTTTACTGTTGTCCTACTGTTCATCTTTTTCCTTATGTCCTTTATTATAACATTTTGCATGTCAATTCTAAGAAAAATGTACAATGTGTTTCTACGTTATTCTACGATAATTTTTCCTAAAATTATCGTTAGTCAAAGTTGGCCAATTTTTGCCCTCAATTTTTCTATGCCATAATTTTTTTGAGTATAGTTTCTTTTAATGTTTATGTTAATAAAAATTGACATACTTCATTGATACTTCAATATTTTTATTGACTAAAACACGCATTTGTCGACTAAAACACTGTGCAAAAAATTTTGTAAATTATTTAAATTAGTTTAAGTAAGAAAAGACCTTGTATTTCTCTTATTACTTATTTTGTTTTATTATTTAACGTATTTTACACTTTAATATCTCAATTATGCCAATTAGGTACACTAAGAGAAAACGAAATAATTGTAGCAAATATAAATTTAGCAACATTGAAATAATATAATATGTATGTATAATATATGTAACTAGTTTTACGGAGTAATAGCAACTCTCTATTAGGTATGGTATTCTCAACACTATAAAAATATAATTACGCAATATTTTTATACTATTAATTGATAGTAAAATAGGAACTAAACTAAGGTAAGCGGATTCTATATGTCTCTAGACTTTGCGATTTCTTCTAATTTTTTACAGTCCAAAATTGAAAATTAATGGTCATATTCAAAAGACAAAAGAGAGAACATTTCTGAATGCTAATAAAAAATAAGACATTTCCAAATAAGTACAATAGAGATTAAAATCAAAGTAGCATTCCGTGTATACTAGGTACATATGTACGTAGTATAATATTACTTAACAAGGAGATGGGCAGATGTTCGGAATTTTGTTCAGAAAATTCTGAAACTTACGGTACGTGAAGTGCATCGCCCAGACATTACTTTGGCCAAACAGTAAAATGCACTTCTCAGTCATTGTCAAGAAAATCGACTTTGAAAAATTCCGTGGTATATGTATACTGGACGGTGAACAAGTTTCAACGAGTCCGCAGCGCAACGGCGCTCTTGCCTAGTAATCGTTGGATCGCTGATTCGATTCTCCGCCAACACTTTTTCACCCTTTTTTTTTTAATACTTGTTATTTCTGTAAAATTAATCAAATTTATTTAATAAATTTTGTAATCAACGGATATTTAATGTAAATCTTTTCTGAAAAACGAACCAGCGATCCAACGGTTACTAAACAAGAGCGCTACCTGTTGCGCCACTGGACTCAATGGATGCATTTAGTATTACAACCTCTCAATGAGCGCTTGCATTTTATTGGCATATTCCATTAGAACTATAGTACTTTTAATTATGCTCCACCGCTCATTGAGCGCTACATAACCTTACGGCCCAAACACGGCATTAGAGAAATAATAAACAGTAATAAATAAGTAAGGAATATGATATTAAAGATCATCGATAATAATAGATAAATTATTTTACATTACGAATTATAACAAATAAACATATTAATCATATATTAATCCCTTTTTTACTCAGTGAGCGCTGTCATTGAGCGGTCGTGGTACTGAAATGCACCCATTGAAACTTGTTCACCGTCTAGTTTACATATACCGCTCGGAATTTTTCAAAGTCGATTTTCTCGACAATAGCTGAGAAGTGCATTTTACTGCTTGGCCAAAGTAATGTCTGGGCGATGCACTTCACGTACCGTAAGTTTCAGAATTTTTTAAATTCCGAACGTCTGACCGTCTTCTTGTAAATATGTTTTCCCCTTTTTCGTAAAAAAAATTTTAGAAAAATGGATTAGAAATTAAATAAATTACAAGCCTTTAAAAGAAAATATCTCATAATAGGCGACTTTATCCTATATACTTCCAAGATTAATAATATGTGTCACTTACAAAGACCTTACCAGTTGTAAAATTGAGAAGGAAATTGCAGTCACAAGCGTACTACGACTTTTACAGTCGTCTAACCTAAATACCATGAATGCAATATGCATGGCATATCCCCACCATGGCTCTCTAGAGCTTGATGACCAGGTCCAATTGAAGGAGACCGGTCACGTGATGCAATTTGCTACTCTCCCTGTGAGGCTCTCTAAATAAAAGGCGCACGGTATATGGTTTGAATTTTGAGAACAAAAATAAATGAGAGATACACCTCGACAGTACAGTTTTTAGTAATGTACAAAAAAGTTTTTAGTAACTTTATTCTTGAAAGTTATCTATTTATATATCTAGATAGTTGAAGAGAAACAGCATCACAAGTATGTATTATAAAGGTCTAATAAGAACAATAAATAAATTAAATGAACTAAATAATATAATATTAATCATTTTGAATAAATAGTTAATATTACATTTTCACAGTTCATGTAAGTCATTCATTGTTCTTCTTAAAACTTTATAATACATAGTGGAAGCGTTATTTGTCCTCAAATTTCTAGTTGCTGAAATGATTTTTTTTCCTCTGAGTATACCAAATTAGTAAATTTTTACAGACCACAACAAATTTTTCTGAAGTATTTCAAGAAACATGGAGACGTAATAAATTTTCAATGTTACACAAACAGATATTTTTTTAGAGGATTACTTCTTAGATCTATTTTATTATTATAAATAACATAGGGATGTGTTGGATAACTTGGATAAAGCAGTTACTTGTCAAGTAAAAGATCCTGCGATTATCAGTATTACCATTTCACACATATGTGATACTAGGAATTTTGAATAAAAAAATATTTCATCTCTTCTCTATGATAGGAATAAAAGTAATCGTAAAATGAATTTAATCCCAATACAAATGGCGATACTGACGATGAGTTGTTTCTTAGGAACAGAAAGCTTAAAAAAAACAACGAAAATAATAATAAGCAAACTTTAAAATGGTCCTTCAGAAACGTGTGTGAAGTTGGCACCTCATCTTTTGGCACCGCAAGTTTTGATAAGAGTTCCATTGGCACCCGCAATAGTTCTATAGTTCCTGATAAGTTATATAAATAGTTCCGTTGATTTAGCTAAAAAAAATAACACTTGAAAATTTGAGGTGCTAACTTCCCGTGGCACCGCAAAATTCGAAAAAATCAATCGAAAACAAGTAATCTTATAGTTCTCGATGAGTTCTACAGTTCCTGATAGGTTTTAACAATAGTTCCGGCCTCTAAGTAATTTTAAATAATAATTAAAACCGCGCGCTGGCACCGCGCTGGCACCGCACCACAAGAGTAAAGTACCTCTTAACAGCCAGTTCCAGCCTTCTTTTTGGCATTTTCCGATAGTTCTACAATAGTTCCAACGATTTCTATACACTTCGTTCAGAGTTCTGTCATTTAAAGTACTAAAAATATTTATATAAAAAAATTTAGATTTTCGGTACTTTTAAAAGTTCCGTATATGACAATAAAATTAATAAAAAATAAAGTCTATAAAAATGTGTTGCTAAAAAAAACAGAATGTTATAAATACAACTTTCACATGAATGTGGCTTGTTTAAAGCATAAATGTTAATATATGTGTTTTATGACCTTGCAACCTCCTTAAGAGGTACGTTATCTTAGGGTGTCAGAGCGCGCAATTTAACAACCTTTAAAAAAATATCTAAAGACCAGAACTGTGAGCGAAATCTATAAACATCGTCGAAACTATTGTAGAACAATCGGAAAATGCCAAAAAGAAGGCTGGAACTGGCTGATTTCGAATTTTGCGGTGCCAGGGGAAGTTAGCACTTCAAATTTTCAAGTGTTATTTTTTTTAGCTAAATCAACGGAACTATTTATATAACTTATCAGGAACTATAGAACTATTGCGGGTGCCAATGGAACTCTTATCAAAACTTGCGGTGCCAAAAGATGAGGTGCCAACTTCACACACGTCCTTCAGAACAGAGGTTTTTTACAATTCCTTTCCGAAAACACAATTTCTATAATTGCAACTGTAACGAAACTAATAAGAAAATCAGGGTCAACGTAGAATTAATAATGCATTAATAAGAATGATAATTCTCTCTAAGTAATACATATTTTTGTATTTACACTTTTTTCCTCCTAATAATTAATTGAAATTTTCAATTAAATAATATAGAGTTAGTAAACATTTATACAGACCTCGTTGGGTTCTCCATTCCTCTTCTTATGTACCATCTTTTCTTCCCTTCACACATGCCCACACACACTCACACACACGAACACACACATACACATACACATGTGTGTATGTATATATATGTATATGTAATTGAATTATTACTTTTTCAAAAACATTTTTATATTAAACGATACGTACTTTACTTTACTGTTAAAAACGGAATACATTTCTAAATTTCTATGTACATATACCTATGTTACTAGAAATCAATTTTTATACGCGTTTCATGTCATTTACACGATTGTCATGTATAAAATACCGCAGTTACTGCAATTATAAATATAAGAGATGAGAGGAGAGAGAAATAACTATATAAACTATAACATCTCTTATAAATAAAAAAATATCGGTCTGAAATTATGATAAGTTATACATATCACACATATATAATATAATTTAATTTTCCTTTTTCACTTGAAAAATATGTATCGCCTATAAGTTACCGTATCATCGAAGATAAAATTAAATGTTTCTCTAAAGCAAACAGTGCGGAATGTAAACTTACAATAAGGTCAGAAACTTTAAAATTGCCGTTGACGCGATCACATGACATCAGCTAATTTTGAAAACCTATCTAATATCGAGAGATAAGTATGTATGATCAAGTAGCTCAGAATCGTATCGATGCACATCAATAATTGTCTTGACGTAACTCGATACTTTGATATCAATCAGAAAAATCGTGACCAAAATAACATCGCAAATTTAAATTCAAACTATCAAAACAACATTTAAAGACACCAGATCGATCTGATCTGACACTGTCACTCATCGATATAACTGTACTATATACGTATGCGTATGTACAATAACGAAAAAGTGATCATTCGAATAATCAAGTTACTTGAATCACCGTCTAGACCTCACTGACGTATAAACCCAAAAGATTCGCCGCGAAAAGCTCGTGATGTATTATATGTCGCGAGAGAGGTGGTTTATGCACCAATCGTAAGAACTTCGAACCTGCTTAAATGAACGTAAAATTATTATAGAAAGACTATAGATATAACAACCTAGATAACCATCTATGCGCTGTGGTACACGCATATTACCAGTGACTATAATATACAAGATTAAAAGATTTATACACATCGATGAATCTACTTTGAATTTCATCTGATTTTCCAGTAAATTAGATACTCATTTTGTAAGACCATAGACAATATGAATTATAGCCCATAATACTATTTAGTAGATTTCATAGTTTTAGCAACTTGTGTGAAGAACGTACGTGCAAGTGTCATGTTTGCTCATTCATTTTTATCAAATATATATTTGAGAATTTTAAATATTCTTGTGGATCTTTTAATTTACTTTTATATATTATTATATTGTCATAAAGGAAGATGGAAAATACCTGGAAGATATTTTTATTGTGGATGATACCGGCGTACCGAGTAATGAGAGAGAAAACAAATGTAAAAGAATTAATGTTTAAAAACACACATGAGATAATCCTTTTTTTTTCAGAAAAATATATATATAATAAACGACTATTTATTTAGATTTAATTTAAAATAATATAAACATATAATTTAATAAATTAGTCTTCAAAGTCAATTTACCTATACATTTTTATCTAAAATTTATGTATAATTAGCGACGCTATAATTAGTAAAGTTAATTTAGAAATATGCTATGCAGAGGAAAAGAAAGCGAAATTTTTATATATAATAGTACCTTTCAATCAATTTTAGATAGATCTGATATATTCAATTATAGCCATAAGTATGGATCCTTGTCGTAGAATCAACAGAAAAAGAGAGTGAGTGAGTGAGTGAGTGAGAGAGAGAGAGAGAGTGTGTGTGTGTGTGTGGGTGGTGTGCGCGCGCGCGCGCGCATGTGAACAAATAAGGTAGTATTCTGTTTCGATTGTATTTAAGTACCATATTTTTAATCTATTATAATGATTGCAATATTATAGATTCTCAATGAATAAAAACACTGCGGGTTTAAAACGCTGTAAATTGCAATCTAAGATCTGTTGGAATTATTGATAAATAATGGAATTATATGTAAAAACGAGTATCACTGTTTAAGTTTACGTGTTAAAAATTGAAAGTTTCTCAAATACTCTGTTTAGTTTTAAATAATTTTTTAGAACTAAATTCTACATCCTCATCTTTATTTGTAGAATATACCAATCTAGATCACTGGCCTTAGCCTGTTTCTACTATACTATTTCTACTATACTATTTTCATCCGACTGAGACACGAGAAGGGAAAAAATAAAATCCGTAAGACGGAGAAACCAGAAGACTAATGGCACTCGGCCTACATTCAATGTAATAATGTGCGATCTCGCATAAAAGAAATTTGTAAAATCGATATTATAATCATAATTATAATCATTATCATTGATTTTAACAATAAAATGAATGAGCTCTCTTATCAGCAGGCAACTTATGTAATGTAAATCGGGAATTAATGAACAGCTTTAAGGTGGTTCTTTAGTAAATCGAGTTACCATAGAAATGTATAGTTTTTGATATAATGAAGCTGAAGTACCGAAATTGACGTGTGTAAAATTCTACGGTAGGTTAACGATGAAATAAGAGAGAAAAAAATGTTGAAAATGTAACCTTTCATGTATTACTGATAGTGATAGATAAGGCTCGCAGACGCTTTTTTGACTAACTGCACACAAATCTTATCATAGACTTTTCTCAAAAACGAGATTATGATAGTTTAAAGAATTATGATTTTAATGATAACAAAAAATTATATAGGTCAACGGTCATTCTGGAAAGATATTTACGTGCATAAACTTGCATATAAATTTAACCTCGAAAAGTAAACATAATCTTATTTTAGTTTCGTTCGATGAAGATGTAGCTTTTGATTTACTATCGTATGTTCCACACTATTTCATTAATATATACGTAGTTTTAATATTTTATCCAAATTATGCAGATATTTATAATTTTGAGTGGGCCCTCGTGAGGAACCCCAAATTTTCGGCACTTTACTAAAGAACTTAAAATTGGAACGTCTTGACGATCGAGAGGAAGTATATTTTAAGTTTATGTAATATTCCACTAAAATTTCAAGACTCGCGCAGTAAATTACATAATTGCATTATCGACAAAATTTCTTATTATTTATATTTGTATATATTATTTCTTTCTATCAAATGATTAATTGTTATTCATATAGCTTTGACTTTCGAAAACAATGATAAGATGAAGGTTTCTTTAGTACAGAAATTGAGGTAACTGATAAGAGCTCTGCAAGATTCTTATAAGAGCATGAATTTAATGTTATGTAAGTAGTACAAAATAAATTAATTTACATTAATAATCCATTAAAAATAAATAATACAATTTTTCTTCTAGTATTATAAAAGTAATTTTCTGCTAAATAATTTGAATAAAATTAAAAATATATATAGAGCATATGTAAATAGCAATAAATTTTACGATAAATGTGACTTATTTAGATGATGATAAAGGATTTAATTTTAATGGGTATTATGTCAAGTGGTGTAACATCGTTATGAGAAATTATTTTCAACTCTTATTTACAAATAGAAATCAGAGCAATATTTATAAAGTAAAATATCTACAATTTTCTTATTAAATACTTTTGCAAAAACTTAACAGCGGAAAAAAGTATCCTAAAACCAAAAATTTTTAAACTTGAAATCTCTTTTACTTCATTTTTGCTACAAGTAAAAATAATAAATACTTAATTCAAAGTTTGGTCATTTATTTGCTCGGCCTTTTCATCCTTATATTTATTAATTGAATACGCGCGCGCGAACAAAACCACACACATTTATTTATTTATTGCCACAGTATAGCAATAAAGTTTAGTGACTGCTATGAGAAAATAAACAATTAATATACGAATGATCGTTATTGTTCTTCAAAGTAATCCCCACCTAGAGACGATACGTTTCTGACAACGTTCGTATAACTAAGCGGAAATTTTGTGAAAAATCGTCTTTGGATATCGCCTTATGTCTCTTGTTAGACGGTTCTAATTCAAAACATGTATGGCAATATTAATTCTTGAGTCAATTTTACGTTATCATTTTGAATCACTTGCACTCTCCCTATTCCTTTGATCTTCGGGAGTAAGGAGAGTACAAGATGCTCTCGCAGACTTTTTTTTGCACCCTAAACTAAAGAAAGCAATGAAAGAGACTCGATTTACAAACATTTCGGACATTCAGAACCGTGTGACAATAAAACTTATGCAAGGGATCAACCACCTTATATTTTCACCTATTGCGCACAATATTGCCAAGTATTGCTGATGAATTGCTATCATATCGCATCGCTAGTATATTGTTAACGTATTACTAATATTGCTAGTATTGCCTGTGCTAGCCAGAGATCGGCATCATAGTAATATTTTTAGCTTCGATTAACGATTACTTAGATAATCATTAATCAAATTTGAAAATTTTCCAATTCCTCGATCAGCAATTAGAAGGAAAAATATTTCATTAGTCGATTAATCAAGTAAAAACAATTTTTTAATTACTTCATTAATCAATAATCAAAACATAAAATTTTTTGATTACTTGATTAATCAGTAATCAGAATGTAAATAATTTTAATTACCCGAGTAATCGGTAATCAGACTTAAAAATTTTTCGATAATTCCATTACTCAGTAATCAGTGTCAGATATTTCTTAATTATTTAGTTGATTATTTTTTTGATTATTTTCTTAATTAATAACACTAGTTTACAAAAAAATTTTCTTTAATTATTTTGAACCAGACAAGGTGCTTCTTATAGGATGCTGAAAACGATGCCACGAGTTAAATTTCACTGAAATAATTGAGATTTAATGTACAAAAAATTTTTTAATAAAGAGAACACTATTTTAAAATTCTAATGAAAATTCATGATTGTTCATCCTCTATAAAATGGATTTTTTAATTTTAATATCTTACTATTCAGTTATATGTTATGAAGAGATTTAAATACAGAACTTTTCTAAGGCAGCAAATTTTCTTCCTATGACGATGAAGTCATACGTCTCTAGTTAAAAAACATAATGCACTTCGAAATGTCTGTTTTTTCAGCATATAAATTAATGATGAAAAAATCCTTTCTGAACATCTCAGAGTAACTTATGAGTCTTCCAACACTATGCCATCTCTAACTAAAAAAATGAAATTTTAGACAAAACGTATTTTGAAAATCTGCTGCTCATTTATCGTTTAAACAAATGAGAGTAAACAAATAAGAATAAACATCTGTCGAAAAATTGTCAATGTCACTTGACATATACGTTTGTTCATCTCGATAGCACTTCCTATAATAAAAAAAGTAAGCGCACTTTAATCGGTTCTTTTTTTTAGGGAAAAGGAAAGAATGAAAAAATAAAATGTAACACACATAAATTTTCAATTATCACGGGATAGAACACAAACTCGATAAATTCTTAAATAGTTTTAAACCTCTGTCGTTCAACATTTTGAATTTTAAGCCGGAAACATAATGAAAAGCACACGCAATAGGAACAGGAAATAACAAATTTCAATCTATCAGAAATCATGTACATACTAGAATGGACGCTTTCTGATAGGTTAAAATCTCTAATTCCCTAATTAATACTAATGTCCTAGTTTAGGGCTATGGCAGAGAACGAGATGTAACGAGATGCAGTCGTGACGTAGGGTAAGACAGAAACAAACGTAGAAGTCACAGACGTGACTGGTCGGAAAAGTGGGTGACTGGGGTGTTATTCTGTAAAACTCGTTATGTAGTCATTATGAGCACATAACGATTGCATAACGAGTTACAGAATTCCACTGCTGATTCAGAGATCGAAACACTTTTCCGACCAGTCACGACTTTTACGTTTTTCTCTTACCAGTCTTAGGCCGGAATCAGACTACGCATTGAAGATTGAGATTGAAGATTGAAGATTAAAATTTGACCAATGAAGACAAAGGAATTTTAAATCCTATTGTTTCGATTGGTCAAATTTCAATCGTTCAATCTTCAATCTCAATCTTCAATGCGTAATTTGATTCCGGCCTTATCTCATGTCACGACTACCGTTTCGTTTCGTCTCGTTCTATGCCATAGAACCTACATCGTGCACTTGATAGGGGAACTAACTAGTAACTTTCTATTAAATTATCTTAATTTCAGCAATGTATTTAAAGAATATATTTGGTATATAATATACATCAAAATAATTAATTAAATATATCATGTATATGTTTACTCGTATGACCAAAACTAAGATAATTTAATAGAAAATTACCAGTTAGTACCCGCATCAAATGCACGATGTAAACTAGGCCACTGCCTGTGAATTTCATTGTTTCCGGCTTTAAGGGGAGTTTCTACTTTATTGGTCAAAAAAATCAATTTTTTTTAATATTCTTAAAGATTGTACTTTCAAAAATATGCAAAAAACGAGCTATATAAAGAGGACGAGGGAGTACTATACGGTCCTGGGATCGCCGACTAGCTGTAAGTATTACCTAAACTTTAAACGCGTTTTTTAAGTTGGTGGAAGTTCTGTACAAGTTCCAAATCATGCGATCGATATGATTTTGGTCTTAAAATGTTCGGAAATACCGCCTCTCTAAAGTAGACCAGAATAAAGAGAAAATATTGAAAACTTTTATTTATGAATAAATAACTGCAATAATTTTTCGTAAAAAAAATTTTTTTTGTTTGAATGACTATAACTCACTCAAAAATTTTTATAATTTTTTTATTTTAGTCTATATGAAGTACAAACCTCTATAGATTATAAAAAAATTTTTGTTTTTTTTTAGATCATTTTTGAGCCTCTAAGAACTTCCACCAGCTGGCCATCTCGTTCCGCCGCACACTCCGCCAACCCGGCCAGCCCAGCTTGTCTATCACTTAAATTATTGTAGCGATTTTTTTTTGTTTAATTAAAATAAATTTAAATGTATTCCGAATTTTAGAATTTTATCTTTAATAGTTCCTTTTCCATAAATTCCTAAAAATTATCCATTTTTTCTGGCCAACAAGGTAGAAACCTCCTTAATGTTTTACGTTTTTTTAATGATGTGATAGGAAGATGAGGAAGAATGAAATCATTAGATCTGTTTGCGTTGCTTAAAATCCCTCAAAATTTTTGAACTTAAAATGAGATAGATGTATATTTGGGCGTTGAAAAAAGAGAAAGTGAAGATGCTGAGTGCAAAAAGTACAAACAACGCGATAGACTTAAGATTTGTTCGCGTCGCAAGCTCCATGTTCCAACATGCTCCTATCATAGCTGCTATTCACTCTACCAAGCGCGTTGAAGTGAGTAAGAGCTGTAGCAGGAGCATATTGGAACATGTCGGAGCATGCGACGCGACAAATCTCTAATCATGCTTTTACATGAGATTCACATTCAAAAGATGCGCGCGCATCACACACACACACACACACACACACACACACACACACACACACACACACACACACACACACACACACACACAC
>NW_017256136.1:305327-307044 GCF_001594055.1 Mycetomoellerius zeteki
CACACACACACACACACACACACACACACACACACACACACACACACACACACACACACACACACACCCCGAAACGCGCGCGTATTTGCGATGTACGCATCCGATACTTACAATCATACATATACACCTTTATCTGTTTTCACGTACTCGTAATGAAGGAAATCATAAGCTAAACTTACCTACCTCTTGGTAAGATGCTCGGACGATAAGCGAATCCTTCAACATTCCCAGAAAAAAGTTTACTTCGAACCTTTTCGTCACGAATGATAAAATGCGACGTGATCGGATCACGAGGGAGAAATGGAAGCACCAAAGAATTAGAGGTAAAATGCCAAAACCACGAATAATAGTATTCAGGATACACTATCTTAACATTCATACGTTTAACAGGTACATCCAGTTGGCAACTGTACGCGACCGATAGAACAAGATCACCGAACGTTAGACTACAATGAAACGTTTACCTGTTCTAAAGAAATACATCACAATACATCAACAAGCAAGCAGAAGCTTCGTACGATTAGTCGAACACGTAGCGCCATCTTGTATTATACATCGATGGTAGTAAAGCCCATGACACAATGGCGCATTCAGTACTACAACCGCTCACTGAGCGCTCAGTGAGCTCTTGCATCTGATTGGCATATTCCGTTAGAACAAAAAATATAGACCAAACAAATACAAGAGCTCTCTGAGCGCTCAGTGAGCGGTAGTGGTACTGAATACACCCAATGGGTGCATCTGATTATAGGATCTCTACTCCGCAACAATTGTCTGCTGAACACGACCATTGATTGCGTTCAACAGAGAAAGCAGTTTTGCAACTGTTGTAAAATTCTTCAATGGGATTGTCACCGACGAGATATCAAAAGATCTGTTTTCTGTGACTGAATTAGGCTGCGGTCCACTTGACGCTACAAACGCTTCGAAGCACATTCTTTGATTAGTCAATTCGTAAAATTCTTTGTTCTGATTGGACGCTTAAAAGCTTCGAAGCGTTTGTAGCGTCAAGTGGACCGCAGCTCTAATGTACATTTTCTGAACTTAAAATGAGATTAGAGAGCGCCTCATAGGGAGAGAGTGGCAAACTGCATCACGTGAACCGTCTCCTCTGATTGGACGCAGGCATCAAAGGCTCTGGTTGTGTTCCGATAGCTGTGTCGAAAATTTTTTTTTTAGTTATAAGGTTGGTAGCGCTGGAACTAATAGCGTTTTCGATTGGGAAAAAGTGCGCACCAGTGCGCAGTCAGTTCATATTAACACTGGACGAGTTCCATGGGTTGCATTGAAAAGTGCAAATTCAAAAGAACACGCCAAGATTTTCAGTGCTAAAGCTGAAGTGCCATTTCGAGTTATAAGATTGTAAGGACTTGACTAGACTGCAGGAAAAACGCAGAAAAATAACCTCGACATCTCATGTTCATAACTTTAAGTAATGATTTTTTACTATATGTAATTAAATAATACAGTGCTCGGCACTAGATGCACATTTCGGGCTGATTCCGGCGAGCGACCCCCACTACCACTCGAGTCTCAGCGGCCGAGCCGCCGACCGCTCACGTGACGCTCTGGCTCAGGAGCGTCCCTATATCTTAAACGTGCTAGGGTCGTATCTTCCGTCATTGAAGAATCTTTCTTGCTAAATAATTTTTATTTTTTCAAAAAATCAAGTACTAAATTTTCTATTATTAATGTATTAATATGCTCTATATATAAT
>NW_017256136.1:307964-308841 GCF_001594055.1 Mycetomoellerius zeteki
ACTTATCAATAATTGTACACATTTGCATGCTATAAATTACAGATTTGCTTGTCCCTACTGTATATCCTTTGATACTGTGACAAAACGATGCACTGATATCCTATATATGTATCCAGTGCACTGAACTGGCACCTTCAAAATATCTCGTACCACTTATAGCGTTTTTCATTGGCAGAAATAGTGCTCACTCAGTGTACTTTAAATCCGTTGTACACAAATCGACATGAAGCTGTATATTTAATAAAAATATAGAAATGATAATAAAAATATAGAATTAAATCGCGAAATATTCAATATATTTTATTGTGCTAATTGATAAAATACACATTGGGCATTTTATTAATTGAGATATCTCTCACTTTTACATTTACATTAGAATAATGTACAACAGCTTTAATGTACACTGAG
The DNA here is from genome assembly GCF_001594055.1 of Mycetomoellerius zeteki. Lineage (NCBI taxonomy): Eukaryota > Metazoa > Arthropoda > Insecta > Hymenoptera > Formicidae > Mycetomoellerius > Mycetomoellerius zeteki. The sequence continues at coordinate 308,373 of NW_017256136.1, forward strand.
TGCGCACTAATTCTGCCAATGAAAAACGCTAAAAGTGCGCAATGAGTGCGCACTACGCGAGTGTCGTGCGGTCAAATGAACACGTGACACTAGCTAAGTGCACATTGGCACTGCCAATCGAACACGCTTTTGACACTGAGTGCAGCAAGTGCACCCCAATGAACGAGATGGAATTGAATGAAGAAATTGAATCGAAATTAAAAAATTTTCACGAACTTGAGTTGGATGACAGGATACTAAGGGTGCCATTACATGAGCGCGGAAACGCGTAACCAATCAGAAGCAAGCTTTAATGCACCTAAGTCGTCAGCTTTAATGCACCTAACGTAGCTTCGATCGTTATAGGCATTTTAATTTCTAGTATTGATTGCGTTCTCATGCGTTACGATCTAAAATAAGATTCTCTTACACCCAGTTTCAATTAGACGATTAAACTTAATCGATTAAACTTAATCGATGATTAACTGTC
>NW_017256137.1:0-3300 GCF_001594055.1 Mycetomoellerius zeteki
TTTTGTACTACTTTTCCACGATGGATGTCTTACTTCACGTACATTGCATCTGATCATCCTACTTATACACTACCATCGACAAGTTTTCGGACATGGAACTTAAAATTGCGTAATATTCAGTCACCGTAACTCGGTGAAAAATCATCGCAGATGATTTCGTTTCTGTTTGATTTTCTAGAAAATTATTTAAAAAAAAATCATAAATTTGAAAACCTTTTTTTTCTTTTCGGATGCGTGTGGTGGACAAAACAAAAATCATATAATGGTTAAGTTTTGTTGCTGGCTTGCAAAAACTTATAATATTTTCATTGAACACATTTTCCCTGTACGCGGCCATTCTTTCAACCAATGTGATCGCAACTTCGGCCCTTGTGGTAAGCTTAAGAAACACAAGGAAACTGTATACACTGTTGATGATTATCTTTCAATGCTACATACTTGTCGTAAATATCCAACACCTTTTCATGTTGTTGATGGTTCGAATTTAGTGAAAGACTGGAGTTCGACTTTAGCAACTTATACTCATCATACGCAAAGAAAATGAAATTTGCTATACAAAAATATGCTCGCCTCTTATATTGTATCTACCCGACGGGACAATTGAATGTTTCAATTCATATGATAAAATAAATAAAGAAACGTATTCTCTATTTAAAGTCTTTGGTAAAGATCTTTCTCGTGTACCTAAAAAATTAAAAGCGCCTGTATCTCCAGGTATGACGATTAAAAAAATTAATGATTTAAAATCGTTAATGAGATTTTTACCAGAGACTGAACAAAAATGGTATGACAATAATGTGTTTGCTGTAAAACATGTTACAAAATCTTACGAAAGCTCATCAGACGATGATTGAATTCATTATTTCAATTTATTTTGTACAAGTGTAAAAGTAAAGTGTATTCCATATTCATTTTGTATTTCTTCTATAAGAGTGTTAAGATAAAAAACATTTTTTGTAGTTCATAGTCTTTTCTTTCTATTGATTCCTGTAATACTATGATCAATATTCGGAAAAACGGACTAAATTTTTTAAACTGCAAATAACTTTTTAAATATTGATCATAATAGAGAAATATTATAACATACAACTTCTCAAAGACATTATATAAATATATGTTTAATACTGCTCCCATTTATGGTATAATAAAAAAGTAACACGTTATTTTAATTTTTATCAAAATCAAGATTTTGTTATTAGGCCCTTATTCCATCCATCCCCTCAATTATACATATCTTTACTTCATAAAGAGCATCATATACGAGGTCTGTTCAAAAAATATCCGAACTTTTTGAATTACGCGGCAACGCTTTGCATCTTAGCGATATGCGATTGGCAGCACTATAGTTGTCATAATCTTCCGAGTAAACAGCTTTTTTCATATTGTTTACATCTCGTTTAGTTTCAGAGTTATTGTTATTTGAGTGCAACATGTTTTAGTGTTCGTGGCGATTTTCGCTATGTCCGATTTACGGAAGCAACCATGCATTGTGAAATTTCGCGAGAAATTAGTCTCCCTACTCCCCAGAATTTGCTACCTGCGACTTTTTCTTGTTCCCAAAATTAAAGTCAGTACTGAAAGGACATCGTTTCGACACCATTGATGACATTAAGAAGAATTCGTTACTGACATTGAAGGATATTCCAAAAAAAGCTTTCTAGGACTGCATGGTAAAGTGGAAACACCGCTGGGATGTGTAAATAGAGGAGGGGAGTACTTTGAAGGAAACAAAGACCAATAAATTATTATGTTAAATAATGTATGTTAAATTATTATATTAAATAATATATGTTAAATAATAAAAATTAAAAAAAAAGTTTGGTTATTTTTTTAACAGACTTCGTATTGTATTTACATAACTTCAATATGTGAAATATTTTATCAAAGTTATGAGCTTTAACTCAAATCGGCCATTAGAAGCCATGTAAGTAAAAAGCATTCATTAAAAGCATTTCCACATGTTAGTACAGAGACATAATGTTGCAAGTATAGCTTTAAAATCATTTGTGCCTTGTAATAATAGGATAAGAGTATTAAATGTGGATCAGTTACTAGTTTCGGATCACATATTATATTTAAATAGTTATAGTATTTTCTATCAAATAAGGCACATCACAAGATTCATAAGCATTTGTTTCATCTTTTACAAGTGTCAGTTTTTTTATTTATTAGCAATATGGCGCTGCACATTTTATTGATTTTTTGATCGTTAACTAATAAAAGGTAAGACATAAACCAATAATAAGATATCTTTAAAAATTTATTCAAAGTGTAATACCAGCCATAAGAATTACCTTATGGCTTTTACAGGAGGTAGTAAATAGTATTAAATTTTATGAAAAATGTCAATTTCATATTCAGTTGGAATTAAATTCAAAAAGGATAAAGCATTTGGTGAACCGTCATTACTTCATTTAATTATAATTAAAATATATAAAACGGTACCGAAATGAAAGAATATCATCCATAATGTGATCTTTATGATAAATCATAACTATTAAATATTTTATTAATTGTTTGATATCGTTCTGGATAAAAACGTAAATTTTTTTTCTCAAGACTAATCCACAAATAGTGGCCTTACTCTAAGTATTTGTAAATAAAAATTCTGCGAAAAGAAAGGCAATCTAATCTAGATTATCTGTGTTCTATTCTGTTGTTCAATACTTGCTAGTTAAACGGCATATATATGTACGTTATCCCCCAGTGTACATATCTTACAGTGTAGTTCTCACAATAGTTCCTAAAGGAACTGCAAAAACTATAGTATTTCTGAAATACTTATAAAGAATATTAAAACGTGTGTGTGTTTCGTGCAGCAAGAACTAATTCAATTAAAATACTAGTCGACGACTCGGAAATTATGACAGAGACGATAGAAAGGGCTTTGTCACCATTATTGATCATTGGCTCATTCTGCAATTTGGACATGTTCGAATATCCTCTTGGACAACCTAAGCCGTATTTCTCTTGTCTGTATGCCTTGGCCAAATGGAGCTTTTTTACGTACTACTGTTACTATCCAACGTACATTGATGGTTCGCGGAATGGAAGAATAGGGCTCATGGACTTCTTCCCTCTTATCACCATTATATTAATTTTCATTTGCTTATATCGTTCTAAGGTAAAAATTTTTAAATGTACTCCCGGTCTATATATGTATAATAATACTTGATCTATTAAAAATACATATAAAGAAATAAAATTCCTGAACATTACAACAATTAAAAGGTTAAAAAAAGGCCATTAAGAATCGGCACTGTAATAGGGGTGCGCAAAGACTAAATTAATGAATACAAA
>NW_017256138.1:0-301 GCF_001594055.1 Mycetomoellerius zeteki
GGTGTCGCCAAGGATAGGAGTGGGTGGCTAGTGTAAACTTTGATTGTCTCGTGTGAAACTTATCGCTAGGTTCGCAATCTCTTTTTAGAACTATATTAAGAAAGATCGTTGTCCGTTACGAATCCACGGTATTAGATGACGATAAACAGATTCCTCTTCGAGTTTCAAAGGTCTAATCTATGATTTCTAAACTTCCGTCGGTCACCGGTGTTAGGTTTTATCTCCAAGGGTATGGAGTTACTACTAGGAATTGATTCAATTATTTATTCGTCTATCGAAAGAGGAATCTATTGCGATCTTT
>NW_017256138.1:417-1056 GCF_001594055.1 Mycetomoellerius zeteki
AGACTGTTATTAACTACTTATGTTTCATAAATGATATCCGAGTGACAACGATCGATCTTCCACGAAAGAAAAGAATCGTGGAGTCTACAGGACGTAACAGTATCATACACAACAAACGAGAATGAATTGAAATGGATTCAGATTTTCAGAAATATGGATTCACGAATGTTAAAATGAATGCTTTTCAATCCTGAATGCATTTTTATTTATTTATAGGAATTGCATGGAGCATATCTCTATACCTTTCAATCTAAAAATAATATCAGCTTTATCTGTGCATTGTGAATACTGTTCAATTCAAAATTTTGAATAGGAAATGCAATTTTTCAATCGAATTACATCCAATTGAATCTAATTGAATCCAATTGAATCCAATTAAATCCAAAAAAAGTATTCGCTATTTAAAATACAATTCGCATTCGAATAGAAAAAAAATTTCAATTAATTTTAATCCTTTCTTGTTTACTGGGTACGTATCAAATTTCCAAAATGTGTATCAAACCTAGAGATCCTCAAGTAAGGCCGAAGGCACATGAAGCGGTAATGACTCCTGCACACTGGACGCGGAAACGCTTGTCGCGCGGCAAAATGCGACGCGGTAACCAATGAACAAGTTAGGAGCTATAAGCTTATTGGCTA
>NW_017256138.1:2225-4819 GCF_001594055.1 Mycetomoellerius zeteki
AGAGATGCGCGAACTTCTAGCATTTGCAAGAACATGGCGACCTCCATTATGTGTCATATGTGTGTGACACTTGTATGTTTGTAAGTACAAATTTAGATAATAATGATTCAATATTATTATAAAATATTATTATGCCATATAAGTTGTAAAATTGATGTGGTAATTGAAAATATTGTAACGGCATATTCCTAATCTATAATGTATATGACTTTATAACGCATAAGTAAACAACTATAGGTAATATCTAGAAAGTAACAATGTCAGGCTGTTGCGTGCCAAATTGTAAAAATTCAGCGGCTAAGGAATTTTTTATGAAACATTTCCCAAGAAATCCAGACAAAAGGGTTCAATAGGTTCCCTGATGAAAAAATTTCGCTGAAATTATTTTACGTTTGGAACATTTTTTAGCAAAATTTCAGCATTTTAGAAAAATTTCAGTTTAATTTCAACAATTTTTAGTTGAAAAATTCATTTTCAGCAAAATTTTAGCAAAATTTCAGAGAAATTTCAGCGATTTTTCAATATGTTAACTGAAAAATTCACTTTCAGTTCGCCGCGTTTTATCTTATGTAAGAGGGAATAAAATAATATTTGCGTCATTGATTGCGCCATATTCTTGCAACATCGTCATCAACCAATCCCGTAGCGATTTCAATTCGCGCATCTCTTAGGGTGCATTCCGTTTCTTGCATGATGTGTATAGAAGCATAGAAGTTCGTTCCGTTTCTCTTCATGCACACTCGCTGCATGCATGATTCAACCTACCGCCAATTGCATAACCCCGCCTCTTCCGGTGCATGAGACAGCATGAAGTGCCTCACCTCTCGAGCTGAGGCAGTTCATGCAGTTTATGCATTCAACATATTTTAGTGCGAAATTGAAATCATAGTGGTTAGGCTGAGGCGAATGTTCTCAAAATCACGTAAGGGTTAAAGATAAGTAAATAGACCCAGACAGCACAGTAACGTTTTAAAAATGTATTTAAAACGTACATGTTGGACGTTTTGGACATATTAAAAACGTCCAGATTAGATCCATGGATATTTTAAAAACGTTTCAAAAACATCCAGTGTTACCATTTTGGATTTCTTAAAAACGTCTAATTTAGGACGCAATGGACTAAAACTGGACCAAATTAATACATTAAACAAATTTTAAACCACAATCCAGACAAAATCATTCTTATAAGAATATATAGATAGCCAATGAGAGCTCTGCTTTACATCGTCGAGTAAGAAAAAGCAGAGCTTTCATTGGATATCGCCCATCGCGTCTAGTGTGAACTAAACGCATTAGAGACCCTCAAGTATCTCTTACGTTGTATCTCTTTTAGTATCTCTTAGTCTCTCTTAGGGCCGATTGTTCCATCTTTTGGTAAAGTTTACCTGTTAGATAAGCTTTGAAAATTGTGAGCATTTGAATAATATTTACCAACATTATTTTACTTTGTTCAATAAATTTATTTTCAGCCCACAAAGTAACATTATCATACGGAGCATATTGTGTATCTTCTAATGAAGCAATCATAATAATCATTGTATATGATGGCATCAGAATCATTTCAAAAAATATGTGTTTGCATTGGTCTCCAACATTTATTATTTGGTTACATATAACCCCACATATTGTAACGAAATTGAAATCTTTTGGTACAGAAATCTTGTTGTTAGTTATTAACATAGGATATGTACCATCAGAAGTTTGGTCACTTCTCAGCCAATATAGTGCAGAAGAACCTTTACATGTTTCACACTCAATCTGAATTTTATAATTATAATGGAAATAATATGTATCCAAGCGATATTTATATTTATATTCATTTACATCACGTTTATATTTCAACAGTAACTGAATAGTAAATTTACTTCCAAAACTATCAACATTTTTAGTGATGGCATATTCTAAATTAACGCTAGTTAGATAATCTGTGACACTTATCTTATCCTTGTCTTCATTGAGTTGGTAGAAATCTAAAATTATTTGGTCATATCCAGGTGTCATTTCTATAAATAAAATGACCTTACCGCGAAGGACTGTTTCATTAAAATCGACGAATAGGTCTAAATGGATATGAACTACCTTAGCATTATCTGGTCTTGCGTCAGAATACGGATCTATAAAAGACAAATCCATTTGAAATCTATTGTGTTGGCCTTTCCAGGTGAATGTCAAAAACAGGTCTTTATCCTATTAAGTTAATTTCTCAAGTCAATTTCTCAAGATATCGCCGTCTAGTGTGAACTAAGCGCATTAGAGACCCTCAAGTATCTCTTACGTTGTATCTCTTTTAGTATCTCTTAGTCTCTCTTATGGCCGATTGTTCCATCTTTTGGTAAAGTTTACCTATTAGATAAGTAGCAAAATTACCCCATCACGCAGATTGCCAGATTTACTTATAACAAGTAAACTTTATCGAAAGAACAATCGGCCCTTAGTATCTCTTCACGTATCTCTTACTTAAGGATCTCTACTAGCACAGTATATACAGTAGCGCAACTCTCTGTTGGCACCTTTGATGTCAGCGTGGATAAAAATGAACTGCACATGCGCGAGCGAAGTATGTAACCAATCAAGGCATTGATATTCCATCTCAC
>NW_017256138.1:4834-14377 GCF_001594055.1 Mycetomoellerius zeteki
AGACCTACACAATATACATTATATTTAAAACAGAAAATAAAATAGAAATGAAACATGATAGATATACATTTATTTCTCAGAAAATATAAGGAGATTCGTACTTATACTTAACCTTTTTTTATTTGCAATGATAGTCAGAGTTACAAAATATAAACGCAATAAGAGAACTAATAATAATATAGCAATCAGTTTTATTTTAACTGATCGATATTACTTAATTTCCAATTTAAAATATTGTTCCTTTACTGTTAAAAAAACGGTGTTAAATTTATTTTTTAAATTTCTTCTTATATTTGTCAGATAAAATCCAGTTATTCGACTAATTCAATTTACTATATCTCAAATCACAACAATATTAAACCTGTTACATGTTATTTTAAAAAACGAATAAAAAATAACTGCGTTCAGCGTTTATTTCGCAAATGTTGGAAGTTTTCTTTGTCCATTATTATTTATCATCTGCCTACGATTACTGGATACTCATTTACATCCGGACACTCGATTTCTGCAGTATGCTGACGACATTGTCATCTATTCGGCCTCGCCGTGTTGAGGAAGCGGTTGCCAATCTACAATTCTCTCTGGATACACTAAATTCATTTCTCTCGGACAGAAGTCTGGAACTATCGGCACGCAAATCCAAATAAATTCTCTTTTTCAAGAACAAAAATGAGAAGCGTATGAACAGAGAGCTTGACCTCATCAGGATAAGTATCAATACTCAACCCATTGAAAGAGTAACTGGCGTTAGATTCTTGGGCATCACCTTGGACCCTTCTCTCTCCGGGAAAGCACACTTCGAATACCTGATCAAGAAAGGAAGAGGTTTAATCAACATCTTGTCATCTTTGGCAGCTGTGTGGGCTCTCAACCTCAATTCCTATTCTCCATATACAGGGCGGTATTCAGAGGATCCATTGAATATGGCTGTCAAATTTTTATTTTACTTAATAAAAAGGCACTTCTGTTACAAATTGAAAGGCTTCAATACAGAGCAATTAGAATTGCTATGGGCTATAGACAGTCTACCCCTATCAACGTTATTCTATACAAAGCTAAAGAAGTTCCGCTTAAACTCCATTTTGCCGCTCTGTCTGAGAGATTTGTTCTCAAGGCTATTTCTAACAAGAATGGCCTGGTCTTACGCAGCCTCACATCTTTGGAGGCGGCTGCTTGCTCGCCTGAAGAGAGATCGGAAGCGCTCAGGTCATCTCCGTCCTTCAAGTACTATAATATATTCTCAATAAGCACACCTTTGACAATTCCTTTCAATCCACTTTTCACCCTGCATTCGAAGCTTCCTATTCCGAATTTATCTTCCGTGAAAACTTCCATCCTATCCTCTATGACTCCAAAGAAAAAACAGACCATACGATTAGGTCAGAGTTTTTAGCCAATTCTCACAATCTAAGGAATTCAGCCATCACTCTATATACTGACGGTTCTAAGACAGAGGAGGGAGGATGTATTAGGTGGTTGCATTGAAACCCGCTGTTTTTTTTCATTCTTTAAGCATTTATATTGGAAAAACTTATTGAGATATCTTAATCGAAATATTTTCCCTCGGATTCTACTACTTTCTCCCACTTCTCTGGCAAAAGCTGAACCCCACGTCGAAAGAATGCTCTGTCTTTTGACGCTATCCACTCATCCATCCATTTTTGGACTTCTTCGTGATTACGGAAGTGTGTATTTTCTAAGGCATGTTGCATCGACCGGAACAAGTAATAATCACTTGGGGCAAGGTCTGGAGAATACGCTGGGTGAGAGAGGACTTCCCATTCCAGCTCCATCAGCTTTTTTTTCACTGCCAATGCAACATGAGGCCGAGCGTTGTCGTGCAGCAGAATCACTTTTCGACGATTTGATGCTATTGACGGCCTTTTTTCCATTAAATTATCGTTCAAACGCTCGAGTTGCTGTTTGTAACGTTCGGCGGTGATCGTTTCATTGAGTTTCAAGAGCTCATAAAGCACTACCCCCTCCATATCCCACCAGATACACAGCATGACCTTGTGACTATAGATATTCCGTTTTGGCATGGATGTTGATGGTTGGCCAGGATCAACCCATGATTTTTTGCGTTTAGGGTTGTAAAAAGATCCATTTTTCATCCTCAGTTATAATACGCCACAAGAAATTTTTTTTTCTGTGCCTCGCAAGCAAAGAAATGGTAATGTTCAATCGATTTGCAATGGCGTTCTCGCTCAGTTCGCAGCCATTTTCCTTCTTTGTAAATCTTCCCCATGGCATGCAAACGTCGGGATACTGTTGACTTGTCAACATTCAACTGTTTGGCCAATTCTTTAAGCGTTTGGGAAGAATTTTCATCCAGCAAATTTTGTAATTTGGAATCTTCAAATTTTTTCGACTGACCCGGTCGTTGCTTGTCATAAGGGTCGCAATCACCACTTTTAAATTGTCGAAACCAATCTCTACACACAGTTTCGGATGGTGCAGACTCACCATAAATCTGTGTAAGCAATCGGTGAGCTTTAGCTGCACTTTTTTTAAATCGAAGTAGTGTAAAAGCACACATCGAAAAAACAATTTATCACGATCCATTTTTAACTTGCTTATTCGAGGCACTTGTCTCAATTAAATATGGCGGCTTTTGGCTTGAAGTTAGTAGCAAGGGGTCACCTTTCAAGGTGACATAAGCGACAACTGTCCGTACTAAAGTATGAAACATCTAGATACACTTATAGCCGAACAGCGAGTTTCAATGCAACCACCTAATACATACAGGTGCAGCGGTCTACTCCCCGGAGCTGGGAGTCAGTTTCAGATACAAACTGAATACTGATGCCTCTGTGTTCACTGCGGAGGCTTGGGCCATTCTACAGGCACTTATCTTAATACAAGATACTGGATATTCCAGGGCGATCTTCTCCGACTCTAAGAGCGTGTTGGAGGCCATTGGCTCTCCTAGGCTCCTCAGCTCCAACTACATCATACACAGAATCAAGCGTCTTCTCTTTTCATCTTTTAACAACGGCATAAATGTATCTTTAGCTTGGATCCCCGCTCATAGAGGCATTCCCGGCAACGAGATTGCAGACAAGGCGGCCAAGGAGGCTGCTCTGAGGGGAGGACGAGGAAGTTTCAAGCTGCCTACATCGGATATGATCTTGTATGCCAAGAGACAATCCAGCCTGCGTTTCAACAAATACTTTGAGGAAGCATCTGTCTTCACCGGACAACAATACGCTGCTTTATACGCTAATCCCCGAAAAGGGCCATGGTTTCGTAAGAATTCACTTGGTAGACAGGAAATTGTCCTGATCAACAGGCTTCGAGCCAATCATTACAACCTGAATTACAGTCTGTTCAAAAAGAACATGGTCAACTCGCCAGCTTGTCCATGTGGGGACCCCAGACAAGATGCCAACCATACTATTTTCTACTGTCCATTATCCCGTGGCAGATTCGCACCTCTAAACAAATTTATTACCAAAACCTTTCCCTTGCATTCCAAGGACATCTTTCCCATGCTTGTCAATCCACAGAAGAAACTCTGTAAACTACTCCTATCTTTTTTCAAATCATTACAATTATCGATTTAACCTTCTCTTCCCCTTGTGTCCCTTGTCGCCGTCCCCTCGCGTCGCGGAGGGGGCCAGTGTCGGGGACGCTTTTGGTGGGGGGGGGGGGAGCTACTAATTTTCTCTTTTAGTTACAGCCTTAGTTTCATTTTTCTACCCGCTCCGGCGGTTTAACACCCTGCTCCCTGTGGAAGGTTGGAGGAGTCAGGGGTAAGACTGGCCAAGTTTACCTCGTTATCGAGGACCAGGGCCATTCAAATTCAGAAGAAGAAGACCTTCTCTTGCTTTTCTGAGGAGTCCTGTGGAAGGTTGGAGGGGTCTTAGAAAAGACTGGCCAAGTTTATCCGGTCTTTATTTCTGCCGGAACCGGGGCCACATAAATATAAGAAGAAGAAGACGAGTTTTCACTCAAAACAAAAGTGAACGAAAGAGTCTGGCAAAAAAAACGAGGCGATCGGCCTCATTAATCTAGTTATTAAGCGTTAAGTTCCAGACTTTAGAGTTTAAGATATCTATTATCCCGACTCGATCTAGAGTTCTATGTATATACGTTCTGCTTTAATTACACAAATTTATTGCTTTATAAACAAAAATGCACTGTCACTCCTAAACACAAATTCTTTGCATTAGCAGTGAATTTGTGTTTTTAAAGCAGAGAATTTGTGTGATTAACCCCGGATCTACAATAGAGTTTTAAGCCTTAAGTCGTAAAAAATTGACCAATCACAGTCGAATTCAAGGAGAATAATCGACTATGATTCGTCTATTTCTTATGGCTTAAGGCTTAAAACTCTATTGTAGATCCGGGGTAATGTAGAACGTATACATAGCGCTGTATCAAGTCGAGAATGTCGGGATAACAGACATCTTAACCTCTAAAGTCTCGAATTTTAACGCTTAATAACTCGATTCGTGAGGCCGACCGCCGTGTTTCTTTTTGCGATTCTTTTGTGATATCAAAATAAATGTGAAAACGCATCGAATGAATACATACAGTTTTGTTAAGATTCTAAGGAGAGACCCGTATTCAAAATAATTATCGATACGGACGCTGTCCCAGCGCTTTTCAAACTTCTTCTTTAAGGAGGTAGTCGAGTGACAGTCACTTCCAAAAGTTAGTTCGTGTACAAATGGCTAAACTTTTTGATGCAATGATACAGCATTGACCAATGAGATCGCTTCACGCACACACTCATTGTCCTGTACCATTCGTGTTGACAAAGGTGTGGCAACGTCGCATATGCAGTTGTGCCTTGTCACGAGATATAACCTAACCTAACCCTAACCATATTTCAAGGGAAAGATACCAACGTGTTTTTACATTTATTTTGTATTTATTATTACACTGCTATTTGTATTACTATAATTATGAGTGGGAAAATGAGATTGGAGAATGGGAGAATGCGACATTGCTACATGTACGCAACCCCGTCTTCTGACGAATATCATCATTTTCATATCGCTTTTATTAAAAAAGTATGTGGCTACGAGTCACCAATTTTGTTTATATCATTGCTAACATTATTGTATACAACATATCAGTTTTTTAAAAAGTTCGTAAATTCCGATCCCTTTCATATCAAGTTTAATGTGCGTTTCATGACGGCATGGAATAGGGCTTACATGTAAAATTCGTGAACTTTGAAACGAAATATTTCGTTTATCTTGTGGCTACGACATCTGAAATTTTAAGAAACGATTGTTATGCATACGCTCAACATATGCTAATTTTTTTAGAATTTTCGTAAAATTTTCAATTTACTCGACTACCTCCTTAATTAATGGCTCCCGCCTCCAAATAACAATAGGAGGTCGATATGGCCAGATCACGTCATTGATGAGTGTCCTTGTATAGTAGACAACGATATATAGTGGGTAAAGTAAAAGTTTTCTATGCCAACTAGGGCGCCCGTAGTGGAGCAGAGTGCTCCAACCGAGTCGAAACGCGACCGAGTGCCATATGTCAAGCGGAGCGGGAAGCTTCGCTAGGATGGGAGAGGAGTGGCAGAGGCAGGGCAGAGCCACTGCGCCGGTCGCGGAAGGGCGCCAAAGTACAAACTCAGAAATGCCTGCTACAAGTTTTACTGAAGTTAAGAATAAGTCGACAAAGGCAATCTGAAGGATTAGCGATAGCATGCGAGAATTTAACTAGTTTATTCTCATTATTAGAGGTGCGGTCAACAATGCATCGTAAATATCGTGCTTGGATATAAGTATCGGGACACTCGTAAATAAGATGAATAATGTCCTGTCGCGGCGAACCGCACGGACACGAAGAGTCATCGACCAGATTTTTACGATATAGACTAAAGTTAAAGTTGTAGTGGTTTGAGCGCAAGCGGTTGATCACGACAATGACTTCTCTGGAAATTTTTTTGCGAAAATACCAAAGTTTAGACGATTTGAGAAAAATGTAGGAAAAAAAGTAAGTGCCTTTTATGTCCGCCATGGTCTCTAAGTGTCGATAAAAATCGTCAGTAATTCGTTGTTTGATAACTGCACAAAGATCCGAATAAGGCACTTTAAAGTTCGGCTCAATGCCCTGTCGTATCGCCCTCTTAGCTAGTTGATCGGCTTTTTCGTTGCCGGCAATGCCTCTGTGAGAAGGAACCCATATAAATTGAATTCGTATGCCTCTGGTCTCCGCCTCCTCGAGTCCCGCCTTGATAAGGGGTATAATTATTAGTGCAATGCGAGAACCCTTGATAGCTTCAAGCACACTTTTGGAGTCGGTGACAATGGCAGCTTTGTATAAGCAGCTTAGAGCATTATAAATGGCATAAGCCTCCGCTGAAAAAACGGAAGTATAAGATGAGAGCTTATACATAAGTTCAGCCTACAACTGGGGCGAGAAAATGGCCGCCCCCACGTATGTACTATGGTCGACCTTGGAGCCATCGGTGTAAAACACCATGGACTCATCAGTAAGGTGCGAAAATTCCTGTTCAAACATGGACTGTACAGACAGATTAGGAAGGAGATCAAGGGTTTCAAGAGGAGGCAGAGATAAGGAAGCATAAGAGATAGGTAGCGAAATAGAATAAAAGGAGTGTCGAAAGCTAGATAAAGTAAATGAGCAGTCAATGATACTGTGGAAGGACCAGATGTGAAGAAAAACAAGCGCAGCTGGGAAATGGGTATGCAGATAGTCCAATCTATTAGTGGTAACAGCTAAATCGCAGAGTTCGTGCAACCTAAGTACAGCAGGTATTCCGCACCGAGCTGATTTTCATGAAATATCGAGAGGCAAGGAGGCGAAATCTAAATTGGAGCGGAAGCTCGACGGTCTCCGCATAGATGACGTTCAGGGGAGTGGAAATACGATAGCCAAAGCAAAGACGAGCAAAGAGAGCTTGGTTTTGTAGAATCTGGAGAGCGCGTAGCTGATCATTTTTCGTGAATCCGAAGATGTGAGCGGAGTATTCTATTGAGGCGCGCAGCATGGACCTATAGATAGTTAGAAGCATGTGGGGATGAACCCTCCACTAGGTACCTCTAAGAGCAGAAACGATCTGCAGAATGCGTTTGCCTTTATTATTAATATAAGACATATGTGCCCTGCCAAAAAGCTTAGGGTCGAGTAGAACCCCAAGGAAACGAACAGAAGAAGAAGCTAGAATGCGATGCTCCTGGTATGAAATATAGTAATTAGGCGGGATTGTCGGCCTCTTGGTAGAGAAAACCATCAGTTAAGTTTTTTGCAATGAAATCTCCAAGCCACGAGCGCCCAGGAATGCACTAAGGCCGTGAAGAGATTGTTCAATTGATTGGATGGTTAACATTGTATCCTTCACAGAGGAGAAAATGACAATATCGTCAGCAAATTGAAGAAGTTCTGAGAGATGGAGTAGAGAGATAGAGTACATCGTTGACCTTCCGAAGGTAAAGGTTAAACAACGTAGGACTAAGAACAGAACCTTGAGGGGTGCCCTTATACCTAACTATATAGTGCGATGTGAAATAATGTTGGAGATGAAAGAGAGCGTGAGGGGGGGAAAGTCTAAGCATAAGAGATCCTGGAGGAGGATGTGAGGGAGAACGTTATCAAAGGCAGATTTAATGTCGATAAACAAGGCCACCGTATCCTGTTTTATAAGGAAACCGGTGTGTACGCTGGCAACAAGAGCAGTAAGGTTATTCCTGACAGGAACTAAACTTACGAAATCCAAATTGGTTGTTCGGTAAGAGGTCCGAAAGGGAGGCTCGATGAGCCAGTAGAGAAAATTAAGTAGCATTTTCTCCATGACTTTAAGCATATAGGATGTAAGAGAGATTGGCCGGACACCACTATTATTGGGTTTAGGAATTAAGTGTACTAAAGAGTGGGACCACTGGGTAGGATAAATAGAACGTCGAAATAGGTTATTAAATATAGAAAGAAGAGTGGCGAGACGTTCAGAAAGAAGAGCTTTGAGTAAGCGGTAATCTATCCTATCCAGGCCCGGACTGGATGAGGGATTTGACAGATTGGAGAGCTAGATGAAGTTCATTCATAGAGAAAGGAGAGTCAAGCCAGGAAAGTTCACCATTATAAACCAGGGGGATCTCAGGAAGAGGGGGTGGACAGTAAGGGGGACAAAGCTTGTCAATAGCGTCTTGTATCATTGCTGAATTCTCAGAGTTTCTATTGAAAGATGTAGAATTAGAATAGAGGTAGAATTGGAAGAGGGCGGCGATTTCGAAAATGTTTGAGCATGCGCCAAATTTCCACAGTGGGGGTCATACAGTTAAGGGAGCCGCAGAAGGCTTTCCAGCTATTACGTTTAGCTCTGCGAAGGATCTTGCGACTCTGACATACCACCGAACGGTAGTATATATAGTTATCAAAGGAAGGATCACACTTAAAAAGTTTAAGAGCATTGGCACGGGTCTTGACCGCCTCGGAACATTCGGGCGTCCACCAGGGAGCGGGGGGGGACCTTTATTAGTGGAGGCTGTGCGAGGCATGGAAAAGCGGGTGAAAGACTTCGGAGGGGGAGAGAAGTGCTCGTAACTGACGGAAATGAGTTCCAGGAAAGTGTTGTATTGATTGATGGGATCGTCAGGATGAATGGAATTGATAATTCGGGAGATAATATTAGAATTATCTCGTAAATACTGCTTGACTTCCGCCCATTGAGAGAGATCTTGTGCGAGAAGACAGACGACGTACGGACCATGCAGCTCACGCTAACTTCGATGGGATGGTGATCACTTCCATGAAGGTCTGGAAGGACTTGTGCCTCACATAGGGAGGAGACGTGTGGCGAAGCAATGACTAAGTCAATCATAGAAGAGCAGCGGGGGAGAAGGAGATATAGGTGGAGAAGGAGGGGGGATTTAGAATCACAAGGTGATAGTCATCGATACATTTGCTTAGGATTCGGCCAACAGTATTAACACGCGTTCCGCCCCACATAGGATGATGCGCGTTAAAATTACCAAGAAGGATTGAATTGTCATGATGGTTGAGGAAGGAGGTAAGTAAGGAAAATGAGTTGACAGAAGTAGATACATTGGGATGCCTGTAGACGCCTATCAAGAAAAGGTAAGAATTATTAAGAGAAAGCTTGACACCGAGAGCTTCGAGAGAGCTGTCGATCATAGAAGAGAGGTCTAGGAAGGAGTAAGTGATAGGGTTGCGGAAAAGGGTGATCATCCCCCTAATATCAGTCATATTTGCGTCGACACGGAGACAGTCGAATCCCTGCACACGGAAATCATAAAAAGAATTAACGCATGTTTCAGCTAAGAATAGGATATCGTAGGATTCGGACAACTTTTCGATTTCAGCCTTCTTGCCCAGGGCACCACAACAATTCCAATATAGAATACGAAGGGCTCGCAAATCGTTCATTGTGTATTAAGGAGAGCTTGAAGGGCGGTGAGAATGTTATGGAGTCCATGGTAGAAATACAAGGGTATTTTCATCCCGTGGACGAATTTATCTGGAGACACGGTAGTGTCTCGGCGCTAAGCCAAGCGCAGCGACACTGCCGTGCCTCCTTTACGCGAGCCG
>NW_017256138.1:18300-20898 GCF_001594055.1 Mycetomoellerius zeteki
CACGAAGTAAAAGTAAGGAGACCGAACTCCAGCTGGCCGATATAGCCCCATTCGATGTGCGTTAAAGGGAGGGAATCCGCTAGAAGGAACAGCTATTTTCAAGTCGCGTAATAGTGTAGTTTTCTATCTGTGTTGTGTCCGTGAGTCTATTGAGTGGTGTGCGTGTAAAGCAGCTGGAGTAGCTGTCATAGCAATAACAATGAAATAAGTAATAAATGATCAGTATACGAAGTATATGATCTCCGTAATTTCTGTAGAGGAGAAAAATATAAGACGTTCGTTTTGTCTGTACATATTTGCAACATCTAACACTTTGTAATTACGATGTTAGAGTGAAATATATTTACTTTAATTATTTTTATTCTTACCGTAAATGGTCGGAACCGGCTTATTTTTTCTCCTGCTGCATTTTTCCCTTTCCGAGTCGTGCAATCTCGAATCCAGCAAGACATCTTGACGACAACAGCAGAAATTGCACAGATTTACATTCGTGTCCATTCGTGTCCGTACTGTATACAGATCTGAGACCCGTGAGGTTACCTTCCGTATACTATAGTAAACAACAACACACTTCCACAAATAAAATGTTCACACCGACATGATCATGAACGGGACGATAACATATTGACGCGAGTTGGAAAGTCAGTTTCTTCCAGCGGATTCCCTCCCCTAGCGCACATTACTCAGGGCTATTTTTTCCTCCGTAGCCGACCCGAGTTCGGTCTCCTTACTTTTACTTCGTGGTTATAGGCGTTACAGCGTGACTATTTGCCGTTGGACATTTGAGCCTTACGTGATTTACGTGATTTTACGTGAATTTTGGCGAAAGAAAGCTTGTTTATAGTACACATAAGCCTGTTTATAGTGTATATAAGTCTGTTTATAGTGTATACACTATATATAATGTGTATATAGTGTATTTAATTTCTCGAAAACAATGAGTGTTTGTGGAGTAAAAAATTGCTCTAATTCATTCCGTAAAACAAGAATGAAAAGCCCTACAATCAAATATTTTACGTTTCCAAAAGACTCTAAATTTATTGAGGCATGGCGTAAAGTATGCAGAGATGAAATAAATGTGACGTATGGTAAGATGACATTGATTTACATTAATATATTAGGAAATTAATTGCAAATATAACATATATTTTATTTTTTAACAGCAAGGATATGTTCGAAGCATTTTGAGTCCTGGTGCTTTGAGAAGTCAGCACAACAGGTTGCTTTAAACTATTCACCTTTAAGAGGACGGAAATTACGAGTGGACGCAATCCCCACACTGCATTTATGTTCGGAATCGCATATGGCTGCAGAGATACATAAGACAACACAATCCATTGATTGTGCATCAAAGAAAACTCCTGAAGCAATGCAGAAGGATATCCAACTGATAAATTCACAAATAGTGTTGGACAGTGCTGATGTGGCATCATCCGAAGTTTTTCATGTAGAAGCAGAGAATACTGATTATGTACAACAACTGAAGACAACTCCAAATCCAGTATTCAATAATAATACCGAAGTAGCAACATCATCTTCCACAATAATGTAAAGTATCAAATCTATTAAAGAAATCTTGTATAGGATGTCCCATAATTATTAACACTGCATTCATGTACAGATACAGTGAACTAAACTGAATCAAAATGTCTTCTATTATTATTATGCTTTTTTTGTCTTCTATTATTATTTTATTTTCGTAATTACAGCAAAAATCTACAAAAAGAACTTGATGAATTGAAGAAAACACTTGCACTGTCAAATAAGAGAAGAGAAAAAGAAAGGATTATGGAAAGAAAAGAAATGGAAAAACAAATGGAACAACGTATGCGAGAAGTTCTCAGCCAAGTTTTTACATCAGGTCAGATCAAAGTCTTGATGAATCCAACAAAGAAACGTGTAACTTGGTCATCAGAAGATATTGCAAACGCAATATCGTTACGTTGTATAAGCCCAAAAGCATATCGGTACTTGCGTAATGTATTGAAATTTCCGCTTCCTGGCCTGTCAACACTCCACAGGTGGGTAAGTAACATTAATATATATCAGGGTGTATTAACTCCAGTTTTACGTTGTATGCATGCTAAAGGTAGAATCATAAATGCACGAGAGAAATTGGTTGTGTTAACTTTCGATGAAATTTATCTTAACAATAAAATAGCTATTGATAGGAAAATAGAACAAGATATAGGACAAGACTTGTCAGTGTGTAATGGTAAGGAGCCTGTTTTCTAATTGGAAGCAACCAGTATATTATTGTTATGATCAGCCTATGACCAAAGAAATTATATTTAATATCATAGTAAAGTTTGTATGACATACACTATATAGTTGTTGCAATTGTTGTTGAAAATCATAAATTCTTTTTATATTTTAATTAATATAATAATCAATAACTAATATTTATCCGACATTCTTAAACAGAGGAATTTTAATCAATCAATATCAATTTAACATATTATTGTAAAGAACACATCATCACATTAATTTCCTACCGTCAGATCATACAACATCAATACATCTCGTCCTTCGCTCCTGCATTCAACGCACACGCGCTCTTATTAAACGTATCATTTTGTCAGCAACCACAAACTCTTA
>NW_017256139.1:0-495 GCF_001594055.1 Mycetomoellerius zeteki
CCATTTAATTTGGAAACACCCTGTA
The DNA here is from genome assembly GCF_001594055.1 of Mycetomoellerius zeteki. Lineage (NCBI taxonomy): Eukaryota > Metazoa > Arthropoda > Insecta > Hymenoptera > Formicidae > Mycetomoellerius > Mycetomoellerius zeteki. The sequence continues at coordinate 26 of NW_017256139.1, forward strand.
GTTTAACTAAGGTGAGAAATACGTCAAAATGGCTTGAGGCAAAAATGAAAGGAATTAAATTATCCTTCCAATGGCATCTTCGATTTTATGATCGGACTTTATTTACGCCTTATAGAGAGCAAAAACTGCAAATAGGTCCGATTTAGACCACTCTTCCCTATTTCAAAGAATATTTGAATGCTGAGCAAAGTTACTGTTCTAGATTTATTTTGCAGAGTAATATAGAATTTAACGCATTCAAAATTGTATAAAGTAACAAGTCATCATAAAACTAACTTAATTTTTTTTATTTCTATAATCATTTGGAACATTCGCAGTAAAATTTGTAAATATATTTTTTTAACATTTAAATTTTACTCTTAAATATTAATGATCTTCATATTGATTTATCATACTTTTTATCACATGCATAATAGTGCTGTTCTTTTATAAGTGTATAAGTGCTAGGTAAAATGTTGGTCAATTATTCA
>NW_017256140.1:0-12108 GCF_001594055.1 Mycetomoellerius zeteki
AAAAATTACCTCCGTGACCAACCCCTCGGCTTACATGTTTCGGCTTATTTTTGAGCTTTCTTCAGAGACAACACGCACTAATATATATAAACTGTGAGTAAAAGTTATCTAGTCATGATGAGCTCCCCTATATCGAGAATTTAAACGCCAGAATTAAATCCAAAAAAGGGGTGAAAGAAAAAGAAAAAGAAAAAAAGAAAAGAAAAAAGGAAATATTGGAAATATCGAAATTGAGATAGGGAAAACTTATTTATCAAAAAACCTTTAGGATTAAATTAATTATCCCGAAAATAAGGACGCTCACCGTGATCACAAAGCACCATATCGCAAACTACTATAAATAATTCAAAAACCGGTTCTTGATATGTTGGTCAGTCAGTTTCAGACACAGTGAGTCACTTTTAAATTTACCTAGTATTTTTCAAGATTACAAATAAAAAACTCTAATATTAAATCGTTAATCAATTCCAAGTATGAAAGTTGGAAAGTAATCAAAATCACTAATTCTTAATGTACGTTGTAATAAACTAGTTTATTTTTAAAGATTCAATAAACGTTGCTTGTATTTTTTGACCTTTCTAATTACTAATGTTTAAATGATATCTAAAGAACTCCTGATATATCTTATAGTTATTAAAAAAATATTTGCATTAAGAAATGCTGTATATGAATACCACACAAATCCTTAATTAAATTTTACAGAAACGAAATTGTATTATTAAAATATATCTCATTTAAACTTGTGTTAATAAAGAACAATGAGTCAAGCACGTTAGTGCTTAATAAATTGTACTGTATTTCATAAAAGAATTACAAAAATAAATGATCTAAATGTTTCAGCTTTTATTAAGCTGATTAAATTATTAGTGGATTTAGAAATGATAACTTATAGATTAAGAATGTGTGTATCATATCTCAAAACTCTATCAAAAACAGAAAAATTTTACAGATTGTTCTATTATTACGTTTGAGTATCTATGTAACATTTGAGCACAAAGTCTCTTATTAATTTAAAAGTTTTTTAATTTCTTTGTTAGTCTTGATTCTTATGTAAAATTGCATTTTGTAGTTATTTGTAAATTTGGTGAGGTCGTAACGTTACGAATTAAATAAAATTTTTCGTATATACTAATGAAACTAATAAATATTCGAACAAAAATTTGGATATGTTACTCGTTTAAAAGTTATTTATTTAAAACTAACGAAATATGGTCACAAGTATAAATCCATTATAAGCCAAATTATTTGTTTTTTGTAATTAGTTTCAGGGCATATTTTAATAAAATCTTGTTGTCAATTCATTTGCTATCAGATATATCATTAGCTGCTATTGACTCTCATATTGACTTTTTTAGCTAATTTTTGGCTGATACTGTACAGCCAAACATCTAGGACGGAATCCATAGCAAGATGCTAATACGGCTCTCTGATTGATTCATACACTAGCTTAAAACCATCTCGAATCTTGAGCAACGTCTATGGATTCCGTCTAGGATTCCGTCCCTAGTATATCTAGTCAAAACATACAATCAAAACATGTAGATAATAATACGCAGTAGTGATTGTCGCTCGCAGATAAAAGCATGATGTAAGACTTAAGCCTGCGGCACACGATTCTTGTTTTCCTAACTGGATTAGAATCTTGTCGTATATATTGGCTGCAGTACTGACAGTGCCAACATCGCAGCCAGTATGATGGCAAGAATCTATTCTAGCTAGCAATCCAGCAAGAAAACAAGCATCATGTACCGTCGGCTTAAAAATACTAGGAATAACATTACTCACAATGACAGCTGAATTTCTGATAAGTAAATTTTTAAATAAAATAGCAGTTTTATATTGATTTATAAAATTTGAGGTCAAATTCTGATTGATCACAAATGTCATTACTTTGAATGATTGTACATCCTTAAAATTGATTTATCTGATTTTTTACATGGTCTTTTTACATCATGGATAAAAATACATCACCAAATCCAAACAAATGCGCAAGAAGTATATGCAAAAGTTGAGAATTAATAAAAAATGCCCGAAAATAAAAAGAGAATAAAAACTGCCATACGCCATAAGTGATGATAAGATAAAAACAACTTGAAGTTATTTCGGCAACACAGCCGAAAGAAAGAGCTTAATTGATCAACAGTCAATATTAAAATGTGTTGTCATCTCATTTACTTTCACATAGATCTCATTTTCACACTTATCATCTCTTTCATACTTATTTTCATAGAGCCCTATTTTGGAGACTGAATTTTTAAAAATCGCTCTGTTAAAACACGATGAAAGATCTCATTATGCTGCGTCTTTCAGTCTATCTTGTATGGTTCTTATGAGAAATTAACGAGAAATTAACGAGAAATTGAACACCGCGTAATAGTACATATAAAGTTGATATCATAAGAGTTCTTTTACCTCTGGTTTTGCGCATATCACGTATAATGTATTTATTACATTTTATCGTTGCTTAACATTCGGTGAAAAAGGATAAAATGATGCGCTTTACAGAACGCAATCTTGAAAGACATCTTACAGAATTATTTTTTTAAATAATTTTCAAAAGATTTTAATGAAGTCTTTAAAAAGTCTTTAAAAAGTCATCTTGAAGAATTCTTCCTTACAATAATGCTCACTGAAATCTGAATGGGTGCCCGATGCTCCAACTGCCACATTTTTGAACTATTGTCACGTAAATAATATACGTATTTTAAATTTAAAATGTTAAAAAACCGCATAAAGATACAAAATGTCTTTTACAAGTACATTTTTCTTACTGCATTAGATCTACTTCTTTTCAAGTTTAGTATTTTCAATTTAGTGAAGTGTTCTTACCATTTAGACTTCTATTTATATATTCCTTTTATATTACTTTTTGCCTCTACTTCTTTTCAATTAACTATACTCTATTAAATTATTATTACTCTAGGAAAAAATACAGTTCTTATTTTGCATCAGTTTTATTCACATCTTCTTTATGACTTTTCGCTTCCTTTATACGATTAATCGTTCGATTTTAATTAGACGATGTAATAACACATGTTGACGTAAGTTAACCAAGTGTTTCTTTCAAAACAAAAAATTAATTCGCATTAAAAAATATCGGAATAATAAAAATCTTCAGGACTTTTAAAATCTTATTTTCTTTTCCCGTCCATCTCTTCAGTTTTTCAAATTCGGATTATATATAAATATATATAAATAAAATATAGCGCGAAATAAAAATATAGCCGAAACTTATCATTACAAAAATTTTTTTCGTAAATCATCTAAACTCTTACATCACACAAATTATGAGAGATAAGGAAATAAGATTTATTTCATAATTAAATGTGTGTACTTTTTCACATGTATTTCTTAACGTATTTTTTTACATGACTTCTTCACATATATCTTTGATGTCTCATCGTCAAACCGGGCATCTTTAAAACATCGCCATTTTTATTTTTTTTTTAATTTGCTGTCATATTCTACAGATAAAAATATGAGATACGTGTTTCGTGAAAAAAATATGAGATTTTTTTTGTGAAGTTACAGAAAGTTCACGCTTGTAAGTTGCAAAAATTCACAAGAAACGTCGCCCATGCGATCATTCAAATTATTATATCGTCGAAACCATTATAGTCGTACAAAAAAAATGCAAGAGACCGATTTTAGAGATCTTAAATTGTTCTATGGATAGGTTATTTTTATTTTATCATTTTCATATAAATATATCATTTTCCATTCGTTTACAATTTTTATTAACATTTTTCAACTCATCAATTTAAAAATTTCGTCATATTCGGCATACGTATGCGGAACCCAGAGTTGGCACAGAAAAATCCAGTTGACAAAAACCCACTGGGTTTTTGTACAAAAATCCAAATACAAAAACCCAAATGCATATCAAATTTCATTGTTTTGTATAATATTAATGTATTATACTTTCGCATTTTTAAACAAAAACTCAATAAACTAACAAAATGCTCGTGTTTTTTGACCTTTCTAACTACTAATTTTGCTTAGCAATCTCCAGCTAAATATTTCATTTTTATATATTTCAATTCATTTATGTTAATTTAATTATAATTAAACATTGGAAAGAAAGATATGAAGTCGTATCACAGGTTGAACATAATAATTTAACATTACGAATAAAATTATATAAAATTGATAAATCTTTAATGTCATCAAGTGAATTTAACTATTTTGTCGTTGGATGGCGAGAAAAAGCTTTTTCGAAAATTTTCAAAAGAAATCGAATAATGTTTTACCAAATCATTCCAAACATACTGTGGTAATGTGTTTGATAAATAATATGTTTGATAAATTAGATGAAAAAAAAACATTAATTGTCTATTAAGAGAATTGTCTATTAAGAGATCTATGTAAATCAAATATTTCTAATTAAAAAATTTGTTTCTTTGAATAATATAGTATCTTATTTAATTTTTGATTCGTCTTATAATATTTAAATTGTGAGTTGTGAAAGAAATTATTAGAAAAATGTGATAGAAAAACATTATTAGAAATACATAATTTTAAAAATGTACCTGTGATATAATGGCTCTTATAAGTTTACAATTAATATTAATCCAACGTTTCAAAGTTAAAGCCTCATCATCACCGAAGTGTTGGTAAATAAAATCAAGATAATATATAACGATGAAATTTAAATGGAAAGTTATTAGAACGCTTGCTTGAAAGTTGTATGACCCGCTTGCAAATAAATTGAAATGTGTAAAATAGATTGCTAAACAAAAATTAGTACTTAGAAAGATCAAAAAACACGAGCAACGTTTATTGGATCTTTAAAAATAAACTAGTTTATTACAACATACATTAAGAATTAAACTAGTTTTTTATCTATAAATTAATCGGAAACTTGTTGCAATGATTGGTTAATATAAATGATATTAATGAAATACTGGTCCTAAATCCTGGTAGTACCTGTTGGACGATTTTTTTAAATTATGTTTTTGTTGAACAAATATTACGCTTTTAAAACAATAGATGGTTGCTACTAGAGTCCTAGAACAAAAACCCACAGAAACCCACAAAAACTCTCCAAATTTAAGTTTTTCTGGAAAAAAAAAATTGGGTTTTTGCCAACCCTGGCGGAACCGCGTCGTTGCACACAGCAGAATTTTTTAACTGTACAGTCCATTCGAATTCCATTTTGAAATTTTCGGGGTTACTTCATAATTGAAGTAGGAGTATGACGAATTTTTACAAAATTTTTAAATTAGTGAGTTGATGATAAATGTTAATAAAAATTGTAAGCAAATGGAAAATGATTTATTTAGGGTAACTCCGGTATATACGTCGCACCTACCAAAAACTTAATTTATTAAGTATTATTTACTATGTTTATGGTAAACGAACTATATTAGTAAAAACTTTGTACTGTCTATTACTATGAAAAAAATATTAGAAATCCGAAATATTTATTTTTCATATTAAAAAATAAACTTTTTGAAACCTTGTATTTTTGCCGCATATCTCATAGGGATGGGATATATGGCTACTCATAGGGGGAAAGGGGGTATATACGGCTCATGAAAAATTTACAAATAATGCAAACATGCTTAATAATACAAACATGCTTTACTATTCCACTACACGTATGTATCACGAAATAACCACTAAGTCTTTTACACGTCCTACATTAATCATTTTATGTAGATTATAACTTATGATGGCGTTACTTATTACAGTGACAAATCGATTCAACCCACAATAAATTCATTAATATTAACAGTAAGAAGCTGAAATCATAACACAATATACTAATATAACATAAAGGCATGTAACAGAGTAGTTACGGGAAAATTACCCTCACTCCTTCTATTTTTTCTGACTTCTGCGGCGTAAATCCGAGCGCGGCGTATTTGCCGGAGTTACCCTATATAGCAGAGAAATAAAGTAAAAATAACTTATTCATAGAACAATTTAAGATCTTTAAATCGGTCTCTTGCATTAATACACATTTTTTTGTACGACTAATGAGGCCTGTTTTCTTCCTCTTTTTTCTTCCTAGAGAGAAAAGGAAAAAAGACGAACTGGTGCAAAAGTTTAGCCAAAAAGAACAGGTCTATGGTTTCGACGATATAATAATTCGTACGAGCGAACATTATCATAAGCGAATAATATCATAAGGATCATTATGGTCTTATTTGTTACTTATAAATGTATTTTTAAGTTCATTTTTAAGTGACAACCCAAGCAGTAAAATAGGGCGAAATTACGTCTATTCGACCTTCTGATAGATTATAAAATCTGTTCGACCAAGCCCAATTTACGTCGAATCGATGTCGAAAGAAGTTAGGGGAGGAATAAAGTTGATGTAATTTTATGGTCTAAATTAGGTAATGGAAGGCATTTTGTTTTATAAGTCAGTCGAATTTGGTCAAATAAACCTAGCAGAAGGTCGAATATCGGTAATATTGGTAATTTTGACCTAATTCTGACTAACTTGTGCCCTCTCTTCTTTTGACGATTCAGCTCGTCGAGACCTCTAAAGATGGCAGCGCTGTACAATCCCAATAATTCTATCTAGACGGGTAACTATGCTACAGCTATATAACATATGCATGATATGGTTCCAACTAGCCATAGAAGGTCGGAATAAAATATTAATAGTCCATCTCTACGTCAGTTTTGAAACTGAATATCGCTCGAGATGTGTTAAGAAATATAAGTGCGAAAGAAGATTTTCTGTACAGATTTTTATTTTACTTCACTAAAACCAACGCGCCTTCGAAAATAAATAATTTAAACAATAATTAATTAATCGTTAATTATTTGACAACAATATGTTTTGCACTTAGCACAATAAAAATGTTATAATCTCGCACCTACATTAAAAGTAGCGTGAAATAGAAATTTTTTTGCAATTTTTAATCATTCCAAGAGTTATAAAATTTTTTAATGCATAATTTTGGAAAGCATTTTAATGTATCATGGCGGACAGAACAGTTCTCGTAATGATGGCTGACTTATCGTTTCCGTCTGAATTTCGACTTGTAGGTCGAATTTCCTTATTGTGAAAGTCAAATGCCTAACTTTGAGAGCAAATTTCCTTCAAGGAAATTTTTACTTCCAAATCGTTGACTTTGAAGGCGTCTTATCGATCAATAAGGCATTCTTTGACTAACAAGTCCAATTTCATACATACATAACCAAAATGTAAAATGATACATAACCAAAATGTTAAAGATCACGCAACAGTAACACTTAGGCCGGAATCAGACTACGCATTGAAGATTGAGGTTGAAGATTGAAAAATTCAAATTTGACCAATCGAAACGAAAGGAGCTAAAATTTCTTTGTCCTTATTGGTCAAATTTCAATCTTCAATCTTCAACCTCAATCTTCAATGCGTAGTCTGATTCCGGCCTTAGGGCCCCTTTCACCAACTTCTAGTTAAATTAATCGACAATTAACTCGCAGAAGTGCCAATATCAGTTTAATGTATCAGAACGTCTCCTCTCTCTTCTGTGTTTAGTTCTCACGGTGGCAATTGTGGTGATTGAATTAACATCGATTAGCGTTAATCGGAGTTTGTGAGAGACCCTTAACGCAGAAAGAAAAACGCGTTCTCCTTGATCGAGCGATCTTTCGAGAATTCTTTGGTTAATATTGAATAGGAATTAGACCAATTTCCCTCATAGGTCATTTTCCGTGGTAGTATTAACTTTGTAGTTAGCTTCCAGCACGATCGCAAGATTTATTTCGTGTCTTAAATATTTCCTATTAGTCAAGTCAAACACGAAGGGCTTATATAGGCAACCTTTCACCAACTTCTAGTTAAATTAATCGACAATTAACTCGCAGAAGTGCCAATATCAGTTTAATGTATCAGAACGTCTCCTCTCTCTTCCGTGTTTAGTTCTCACGGTGGCAATTGTGGTGATTGAATTAACATCGATTAGCGTTAATCGGAGTTTGTGAGAGACCCTTAACGCAGAAAGAAAAACGCGTTCTCCTTGATCGAGCGATCTTTCGAGAATTCTTTGGTTAATATTGAATAGGAATTAGACCAATTTCCCTCATAGGTCATTTTCCGTGGTAGTATTAACTTTGTAGTTAGCTTCCAGCACGATCGCAAGATTTATTTCGTGTCTTAAATATTTCCTATTAGTCAAGTCAAACACGAAGGGCTTATATAGGCAAAAATTAGGTAATTCTGACATATTAAGTCATATCGCCTACGAGGTTGAAATTATTAGGTACTACAACCAGGTCACATTTCCTTCAGACGAGGTTCTAATTTTGACTTGTAAGTTGAATCGACTTTGAAGGCGCATGTTTGATAAAAATTTGGTCATTTATAAGCTAATGTGTAATTTTAAAGTCACTGAACTTTGAAGACATTTCGTAGGTTTAAACTTCGTAATTTTCGATGTATATACAAGACTTCAAACGATATTTAACCTTTAATAAAATATGTTTTATGTCGAGAATTGGTAATTTTTCACTTAATTAGGGTGATCTGACTTTGATTTTGTCAAAATGCCCTGCTTTGCTGCTTGGGAAATGACATCATAATGACGTCCTGTGATATCATTATGAATGTGGTGATTGAATTAACATCGATTAGCGTTAATCGGAGTTTGTGAGAGACCCTTAACGCAGAAAGAAAAACGCGTTCTCCTTGATCGAGCGATCTTTCGAGAATTCTTTGGTTAATATTGAATAGGAATTAGACCAATTTCCCTCATAGGTCATTTTCCGTGGTAGTATTAACTTTGTAGTTAGCTTCCAGCACGATCGCAAGATTTATTTCGTGTCTTAAATATTTCCTATTAGTCAAGTCAAACACGAAGGGCTTATATAGGCAAAAATTAGGTAATTCTGACATATTAAGTCATATCGCCTACGAGGTTGAAATTATTAGGTACTACAACCAGGTCACATTTCCTTCAGACGAGGTTCTAATTTTGACTTGTAAGTTGAATCGACTTTGAAGGCGCATGTTTGATAAAAATTTGGTCATTTATAAGCTAATGTGTAATTTTAAAGTCACTGAACTTTGAAGACATTTCGTAGGTTTAAACTTCGTAATTTTCGATGTATATACAAGACTTCAAACGATATTTAACCTTTAATAAAATATGTTTTATGTCGAGAATTGGTAATTTTTCACTTAATTAGGGTGATCTGACTTTGATTTTGTCAAAATGCCCTGCTTTGCTGCTTGGGAAATGACATCATAATGACGTCCTGTGATATCATTATGATTTATTTATATAATACTACAACAGTTGAATTTTTGTAGAGAAAATTTCGTAAAAATACATAAAAATATTGTGAGTACAAAAATTCGTGCCCAATTTATTATTCAAAATTCAAACAACTGCTATTTTTGTTAAAAATAAAATAAAATCCAAATCTTACTCTATCTAATGAGAGAATTTAAGAATCTGTTTTTTTTTAAATTGTGCTGATTTTGACGGAGTTATGAGCAATTAAAGTCAAAATATTCTTTTTATTTAATTCGCAACAACTCAGTAATAAAAATTCGTAGGGACATTTTTTTAAAAACGATTTTATAGGGAAAACTTTAAACTTTTACATTAGAAACTAAAAAAATTTTTGCAAATTTTTTTGAACATGTGACAAGCCCACAAAATGAAGAAAAAATTTCCCATTTTGTGAAAACTCGTAGTTTTCTATATGTAGAAATTATAAAACTCATATAAATTCAAAAAATATAGTAACCATTCAAATACCGAAATAGAGATTTCACAAACTTTAAAAACCCTTTTTTTTTAAATTTAAATTTCGTTCATTTTTAACAAAATTGCAGCTGTTTGAACTTTGAATAATAAATCGGGCACGAACTTTTGCACTCATCCAATATAAACAATTAAAGCTGCGTTCGGAAACATCACCCGGGTGCCCTCATGTATCATTTTATCCGTGTTTAACATTGAGTGAATAATAAAGATAAAACGATACTCGGGTGATGTTTCCGAACGCAGCCTTAGTATGTCGTCTGACATTATATTACGAATTTTTACGAAAAGAGCATAGAATTTCTTAGTTTTTTAAACAAAAAACGCCATTCTTTGTCTCACTACGAAGATTTACGAAAAATTATATAAGAGTTATTAAGACAAACAACGCCACAATTCTATGTCCCATTTACGAATACTACAAAAAACTAAGAATTTCTAAGATATTGTCTCAACTTATGTAGTTTTTCTGTACTTTTTCGTTAAAATTTTTCCGCCAGGAATATGAGTCGATACAAACGTCGCTCTATCTTTGCATTCCATGAGTAACGAAGACAGAACGATACTTTGCTTGTATTGATTTGTGTCATCAAACGGAAAGCTTTATGATTCTGTGTTCTATCTGAGACGTGATACTCCCCTAGCAGAACACAAGTCATAACATCAAAATGACATCAAAATGACTCCAAATTGATCATTAAAATTCACTCTTCAATCATTTATGATTCTGAATTATTTATAATTTTAAAGGTTACCGTGATTTTTTGTTTTATTTCCCAGACAGCACAGAATATTTATGATAAATATTTATTAATATTCATTTTTTAAAATGTCATAGATATTTCATATATATTTTATATAAAGCTTTATTCGAAATATTATTAAAATATAAACCCCAAATATTTTATGTAATATTTATGATAAATATAAATATTTCTAAAAAGCATTTATTACTTGGATTATAATTGTATTATTAAGTATTTTCATAGCACACATTTACTATAATATTTACAATAAATATTTCATATATTATTTATAATAAATGTTTATGATCCGTGCAATCTAATATCACAAAATAATATTTACAAAATATTTAAAATAAATCTTACAAATCTTTATAAATATTTTGTAAATATTTTATAAATATTGTGTGCTATCTAGGTTGGGTTTTCAATAATTTCCTAAAATATAATTTGCAATAAGATTTTTTTTCAATTTTTGTACTGTTTAACACGTCTCTCTCTCTCTCTCTCTCTCTCTCGCTCTCTCCCTCCGCTCTCTTTCTACATATATGTGTATATATAAACTACGTTTACATGGCTCGATTTACACTGAAGTTATAACACCGATGTTATGAAATTGACCAATAATGCTGAGTTCGTTCGGAGCGATCCCGAGCAGCTCCCGAGAGACAAAACGAACAATGTTATAGTCTCCACATTTCATTGAAATGTATGGGTGTATACAATGTGTAGATTTTCATTAAAATGAATTTAAATGATCGTATGGAACAGTGATCCTTACAAAATAGCAATAAGATATAACCTGATGATACCAGAATGTTAGGCTTCGATTTTCTTTATAAACTCCTTGTGTCCGGATCTTTCTGGTCTTTCTGACACATGTTAGTGGTAGAACATAAATAGTTTGCTACTGCTAACAGCTGATACGGTTGGCGCATGTGCATATAAGTTCTTCAGCTCCGAGTGACAAATTCGATCTTTCTCGATTTTCCTCGAGTTAGATTTATCAAAGGATAAAAAGGAATATTGTAAAATTGTATTTATTATTTTCGATAATAATATTATTTTACTCGACTTTTATTAAAACGACAAACTTTTCCCATTTTTTAGCCCATATACAGATTGCGTTTTTATCGATAAATGCACGCTTGTATTTCTGGAATTCTATGGACCGGTCTCATTAACTCCGATTAACCAAATCGGTCGATTAAGTGTCAATCGTGATTGATCAATTCTGCTGAATAGCAAATGCGATTGGTCAATTCCAATGTAACAATCGGTTGATTAAGTTAATTGAAGTTGGTGAGTCAACCCTATAGCACAGTATAGATAAGAACAGTAGTTTCATTCTGTGTCGGCACCTTTGATCTGACGCAAACGACCGCCATGATGAAAATTGTGCATGAGCACCTATAAGAACGAAGAATCTTAGGGAATAGAGAAACTGATTGGTGCGCTATGTTAATTGCATAGAACGGTGGCCACCGTTTTTGGCTGAGTGAAACTGCTGTTCTTATCTATACTGTGCCTGTAGTATCTAGCGATAACGTCGCATATCAGCACATTGTGCCAACGCATGATGCACTATGCACTTAATACTGTTGCTAAGTCTATTCGAAAGGTCTCTGTGAAGTTAGCACCTCAACTTA
>NW_017256141.1:0-381 GCF_001594055.1 Mycetomoellerius zeteki
CCATTGCCAGTTCCAAGGCTGGCAAACGTCGTCATTCGCGAGGCCGCTCTGCCTCTCGTCGCATTGCTACACGCTCCTCCAGCAGTGTGTCAGCTTCTCAGGCCAGGGAAGTCTCCCCTGGTGCCTCCTCTTCCTCTGAGGAGGAGGAAAGTGAAGAGGAAGTGGGTAGTCTTAGCCCTAAGACGCCCACTGCCTCCAGGACTCACAGAGGTAAGCCTTCCTCTGGCAAATTGGCTCCTCTCAGGCTCCCTACTGCTCTCCCTCCTTTCACTCCTGAAGGGAGAATGTCTACTATGAGTTGGGATGACCAGGTTGCTGCTGAGGAGAGCAGGGGACTGGCCTCTGGGGTGGTTTCTGCCCCCCAGATTGCACAAGTTCCCT
>NW_017256142.1:0-574 GCF_001594055.1 Mycetomoellerius zeteki
GACTCATTTGGTCCACCCTGTATATATATGTATATAAAATCAAGTATTGTAATATATCTTGCCACTAAGGACTTTAAGTATCAAAATTTACCTGTATAGCTTGCGAAATTCGTTTTCAGGAACTGAGAAGGGATCTGATATATCTCTTAATATTCTTCTCTGAATTCTCATTATTTGATTATTCGGTTCAAAATTATCTTCAAAATTATCTTCATCGCCAAATAAAATAGCAGCCATATATATTGCCATTTCTGATGAAAAATTTTCATAGTATTTCAAATGTTTCTTCATTATTTTTATATTATAATAATATATTACAGAATTTAAAAAGTTTGATTTTTTTACTAGAAGCTATATAAAATGAAAAATCTTGGAAATCTTAAAATATTTCACAATTCACGTACGTATATAAAATTAAAAAATGTTAAGAAAATGCATTTCTTAAAAATGATTTAATTCGTATGAAAATTTAAAGAAAAATTTTTATTAGGGATAACTTTTTATCTTTGGGTTTTGTAACAAAAGACCTTTCTAACCTTAAACTGTCACTGCACGCGTCACGATGCTACGGCGG
>NW_017256142.1:3219-16186 GCF_001594055.1 Mycetomoellerius zeteki
AGTTTTCAGGTGACATCCTCTTCTTAATTATCATTACAGGTGAAGTCTCTTCCTGCCGTTGTTCTTATATTTGGACCTCGTTTGCCACCTCCTGATCCTCCAAGGTAAGTATATCCTGTTGTTAAATCAAAATAAATTATGATTGTGCACGAATGTATTCGGTCACAACTGCACGCGTCATGATGCTACGGCGGAGCGGCCACGCTGCTATAGTTTTTCTCTTAATCTTACTCAGTCTCTCTTTCGGATTTCGACAAGAAATTTCTTGCCGAACGAACTCCCGTGAGATTGCTCACATTTTCGCTATGATGAAAGTTAGGGAATCACGCGATGTGAGTTGGCTCACATTTTCACCATGTTAAAAGTTAGAGAATCGACCCCCTGTAGATAAATCAAATCAATAAGTCAGGGCTACTGCAGTACCCTTCGAATTATCGATGGACAGTGTACCGACACTCTTTTCGTTCGCCGCTGCCTAGTCGTTTGGAGCGCCACGTTTCATTTGTTAAAACAAGTGATGCATAAATTCAGGTATTCTATTAGATGTCTCTGCTTCTACAATCAGTCAGATGTCCGAAAAATTTGGAACTCTTCTTAGGTCGACGTGAGTAATTTTGTGATTTATAGTGCAACAGTCGGAATGAAAAATACAGAGTGAATTTTCTGCGTCGTGTATAAAAATCTTCTATTCCTAGGCTACATTTCAAAAATCAATAAAGAATCATGCCTAAGGTTAAGCCAAGCACTACAAAATATCAATCATCCTATGAGCTTATTTACCCATGGATTGCTCCGATCCTAAAATTAGTACCAATGTATTGTGGCAAATGCAGTACCACTGCTTCGGCTGCAGTTAAAATTAAAAAGCGAGGTAATAGAGAGAATAATAAATATAACGATAATGTATGTACGGATTTCGGACGAAGGCCGATCAGTTGTGCGAGAACAAAGAAAAAAGATAAACACGCGTCCGAGAGAAACACGCCGGGCGAGATCGTCTAGAATATTCCAGACGGAATGTTCTAGATGATTAAAAACACTATAAACGAGATCATCCGGAATGTTCCAGACGGAATAGTCTGGAATGTTCTAGAATAAAAGATATATTTTAGTAGACGGGTCGCGATGAGACACACGCCGACAGACAGTAACAGAGAATTATGGAAGTTAATGACCGGCTATTGACACGAGATCACGTGCGACAGTTTTTCTCCGTACGAGTGTACGAATTGTGTAAACGCGGAAGTTAATAAAGGATATGTAATACCGTTTTCCATTACATTATTGCTTCAATTCCTAATTTCCATCCCGAATACCGGACATCTATAAACTACGCAACGAAACGCATTCAAAAGACAATTAAGCGATTTGAACCCACTACAGCATTATGTATTTGGTGCAAAACTATAATTAATATTAGTTCGATGGGAAAAAGTGCTCTTCAAAGCCATGTGAAATCTCAAAAGCATAAAAACATCGTTGCAAATTAGAAGAAAAACATCCCGATAGAAATGTATGTACGACTTAAAGAGAGTGAAAAAAGTACAAACAGCTCCTCCAATTTCATAGTTGTAGAATCAATACAAGGTACCCAAATCATTATTTACTTTTATTATATTTTATACAATAAATATATAACAAAGTGTGCATTTATTGAAAATATCTTGCGTTTACAAATAGTCACTATCATGACGGATTTAGAACGTATACGTACAAATTTGCATACTAAGTTTTTTAAAAATAAAATGGACTAATTTAAATTAGTACTTTTAAATTTGATTCTAAAAATTTACGTTATTGAAGTGTGTAACTACATATAATGACGTGATATGTAAACTTTTAAAGTGCAAAGAAATAAGTAATTATCCGCGTAGAAAAAGAAATATATACTGTAAAAGATATATTGTTAAATATATTGTTATATTTTTTTAATCGATTTTTTAATTCTGAAAATTTATGCACTTTTCCTCCATTAAGTCCTCTGTTTACGCCCGACTGAATTTTCAGACAGATAGATGTGATATTTTTGAGATCTACAGCATCAAAAGCTTTTATTAGGTTCAAACAAGGAAACCCGAATAGCTTAAAACCTATGTTATTAGGTATTAAAGGTTTAATCTACTGAGAACCTCAAAAAAGAAAAGTGGTTTGTGTCTCTCTTATTTCTGAAAGGCTTCTGATTGAATCAGTAGCATAAAACACTAAGAAAAATATTATTATCTCATACAATCATTAAAAATCGATTTAGTCTTTGAAAATTAGTCGATTAATTATATTATTTCAAGTAAAAACATATATTGACATATATAAGAGATCGTAGGGTAATTAATTTCGTAAAAGTCCAAGTAGCTTTAAAATAAACTTAAAAAAAAAATCTTTAGAAATAAAATTTAATAATTATTCAATTTTTTTAAATATTAGCTATCGTTATATTTAATGCGTTTTTTTATTTAGACAAACAATAACAAAAAAGTATTTTATAATAATAAATATACTTAATCAATAATATGTTAAATTTGTCGGCTAAATTTTTTATTTTAATCCAGGCTTAACATCACGGATAATATATAATATGAATAAATATACAAGAATGTATTAAAAAATGTATTAAAAAATTGTTTATGTTATTTAATTGTGTTTAGACTTGCCCTGATTCTCTATAGCGGTTTTATAAAGATCATTAACTTCACTTTTATCAGATGTAGACCTCGTATACTTACTCACAAAAATCGTATTTATCATCCCGGACGAGCCCCCAATTTTACTCTGTTTGTTACGTCCAAGCCCTTGGAAATTTGAAATCGAATGGGAGAGACAAGGATGAAGATGGAAGAACGTGCAGACTTTATCTCACAAGTATACGCGCAGAGGCGAATACCTGAGAGTCGGACGCACTTTTTATCGCTCCGGAATATGGGTCAACGTCCCGAAGGGACGCTATAACACCTGTTTCCTACGAGCAGTGCGTACGTCGGTCCTGATTTTGAGTCAAGGAACCTAATCCCTATAACTCCGGACTGGACCACGTGCGATCTCTAAAAGGCGATGGAGTACGAGGTCGTTTTTGGTTTTTAAAATGAAAGGAGAGCAATCATCTTAACAATATTCTAATTTATTACTAAACATAAATTACAGCTCAACAATACGCGCTTAGAAGTAATAAATTATTTATTATTCTATAGTTTATTGTAAATTTAATTTTATATTCATGTTACAATTAATACAACTCTGTTATCTGTACGTTACAATAAATGATTTCAAAAATCGCTGGCCGATTGTAAAATAATAGGAATATTTGTGCCGCTAGAGAATGTAGACATAGTGCGAGCGTGAGTCTATATTTGTATATATATTGTTGCGCCCGCTGCGCAAGTTCGCACTCACGACCGCGACGCGCACTCCCGATCCGCAGAAAGAAACAGATTCAAAGATTTGTGAAGGTAACAAAGAAGATCTTTATTGGTGTCGACGATACAGTCCGAGAATAGCGCGGAATAAATGTATTGGTATCCGCTGGAGAAACACGTCCGAACGCGTTGACCGTCCTCCAAAGATCTGCCGGTTGTCTCTCCGTAAACAACAACGCGTCGTCTTGAAGACGCGACACCACGGGTCGGCAAAGCGCAGCATGCGACGAGGCACGGGCGTAACTATATGGTGAGGCGATACATGTTGGTTATTGAATTTCTTTAATTATGATAGTGGAAGGAGGGAAAAGGTCGTTGAAAAGGTCGATCGGAACTAGGTAAGGAAAGGGGGAACTAGGAATGAATACTGGAATGTGAGTTCCAGGAGGTTGTCCGGCTATGGCAGCTCGGATTTCCTCGGGATCGAAATAGTCAGGGCCGATGGTGTAGGTGCCCTGCGGGAGAGGATCGGTGGTGCGATCGGAACGGTTAATCATCGAGTCGAAGGTGTCACCAGGATAGATAGGAAATCGGTTGCGCTGGGGGGAGGAGGTGGAAATTCTTCCAGAATTTCTATGCTTGATGTGGAATCAGCGGGAGATGGTGGACGAGGTGACGCTGGAGCGGAGTGGAGAGGGAAGTCGGGAGTGTGTGTTGAAATGTCGGGAAGTAAGTGCTCCGTCAATGCGTCTGACAACGCGGGTGACGGAGATCGCAGGGAAGGAGGGGAAGGTAGTACCTTTAGTGCATGATGCGTTGGTTGTTCTGGAGAGGCCGGCGGAGCCGGTGACGGCGAAGGTGAGTGAAGTAACTCTGCTGGCTGTTGTGTAGGTAATGATGTGGGTTGTCGTGCGTCGTCGGTAGATTTTATTTGGTCGTTACAGAACTCCTGATACGCTAGATCTAGGAGTCGGCGTGCTTCGAGGAAAGCCCGGCTTTTTAGCCAACCTCGATGGGGACGGTGGCGCTTTGATTGAGGTTTCACTACGGGGTGATTCGAGTTAAGTTTTGAGGTGTATAATTTGCGAGGAGCGACTTACTGCTTGGTTGTCCGGGCAGACGGATTGTCTGGATACTTGTTGGTCAGTGGTTCGGTTCCCTTGGTCTCGTGGATGGTGATGCTGACCGAATTTGAGCACTAAGTGAAAATATATTTCTCGAACTCCGACTTGACTCTGACTTTGACTCTGATTTTGACTTTTACTCTAATTCTGACTTTTACTCTGACTTTGACTTTTACTCTGACTTTAACTTTTACTCTGACTTTGACTTTTACTCTGACTTTGACTTTTACTCTGACTTTAACTTTTACTCTGACTTTGACTTTTACTCTGACTTTGACTTTTACTCTCACTTTGACTTTTACTCTGACTTTGACTTTTACTCTGACTTTGACTTTTACTCTCACTTTGACTTTTACTCTGACGTTGCGTCTCGCGGTGTCGTGGTTTATATAGTCGTTTTTTAGGAGATGGTTTCATGGTAGAATGTGTCAAATTGGGAAATTGAGGAATCAGGTTCACAGGATTTTGGTATGATAACAGGCCTTGACTGATCATTGGGAAATTCCCTCAGGTCAGCTCCGCCTGCTGTGTCAGTTTGATTCGCTCTTATTCTTATTGGTGATAAGGTATCACCTCCCTAAAGGTTTCAGACTCACGATCGCCTATTGGAGAGTTTCGTTTCTGGGGAGGAATGGGTTGTAAGTTACCTATTTCCCTTTTTATCAACATCTGCTTAAGGGAAAAAGTAATCTACTTTTTATCAACATTCCTGGATTTAGTTAATCTTGTTCCTTGGGAAGCAAGAAACGTGAATTATTATTTTGTTGATTTTCCCATCATCGGAGTGATATGACCCTTATCAAGGATGTTTGGTTCTGGATCCGGCTTAGCACCTTGGTGCTAACCGCGCGGTTTGAAAATGATTATTCGGTTTCTTTTTCCACGATATTCGAGAGGAGATTAAAGGCTTGGTTATCGCGGGTTACTAAATTCTGAATAAACATATTTTTCTGCTGGGAAAGTTTCTTCGGATTTATGTTATCAATTGAATTTGTTCGTATCTTACTTTATTGATCGAGCGATCGTAAAACGAAGAAATCGTGGAGTCCACTGGACGTAATAATATCATACTTTGTAAATTATATTCCACAATAATATGCTGTGTTGTTACATTTTTAAATACAGTAATATATGTTCATATCGTTGTAAAACTCAGAATTATAAGTGAATTTTTAATAAAAAGCTTTGACTGAAAATTTGAGCGATAATTTAACATTTAACATATTCTGATATTTCCATGATCTCATGACACAGATCGTTCCATTAATGAAACCGCAATCATGGAAAATGATGCCGGAATTATAGAAACTTCTACTTAGTAGATAGGCTGAGCGGGTTCTAACTCGGGTTCTCTGAGGGGAGCGCGGAGCGCGGGGGATACTCGAAGGCGAGGGGAAACGGAGCGCGGGGATTCTTCGGAGGTGAGGGTCATGTATGACGTCATGCGGAGTGGCAGTAAGGTATCATAGATTTTGGGGACTGCAGTCACGTACAAGAACAAAAAACATCACAAAAAAGGAAATATCGCCAAAAACGATACAAAAACAAATAGTTATAGAACGAAAAGTGTTACAAAGTGTATTTGCTCCAACCGTTTTTCGACCAAGATATAGCGTAATGTAATTTTTCTAGAAACAATATTTATTAATTATTTTAAATACTTAAATACAACCAAGTTTCACAATTAATCGATTGAGAGTAGCTAAGCAAGGCGAGTTCTAACCCATGGGGCTAGTGGGCCGCGGAGGGTATTCGTAGGCGCGGGGAAGGTTCCCGGTCGCCGCCGCTGTCACCGCCGCCGCGGGCCACCGCCGCGGACCCCGCGTCCGTAAAAGTACATCCTTTTTTCTTATGACGTATTTTTTACAATATTTTATATTAGCGCGTTGAGGCAAAGGATGGGGAGTAAAAAAAAATTACATATTATATATAGTGATGCGAACGAATTTATTTTTGTTCACATCTTATTACACTGATTTTTCTCATTTTATTATATTTTTTACACGATCAGCAATGTTCAAATGTGATCGGTGGCTCGGACATTGCTAACAGCGCTTTCTGGAAAAAAGAAAACAAAAACTTTTTGATCACTTCGCTTTTTCAGTGGAGAATCAAATGCATTAGCACTAGTCACTCTAAATGCGATACCTTATGGCTTATATTTTGATGACATTGATGATGAGGAACACGTTGGCGACTTTGATGCTTTTTCGCCAGGACATTCCCAATATCTCACTTTTTCCCTCGATGGTAGTGGACTTGGTGGTCCTAGTGACAAGGGACGGTACTCCTTGCGCTCGATCGATTTTCGACATATATATTGTTTTACTCGATCCATGTCGGTCGTAATCGATGTTTTGATTGAATGAAAAAAGCTTTGTTCACTGTTTATATATACTGTCAGATCTGTGACATGTCGCGACGCGTTTAAGAGAAGCGCCGATGTTTCGGCTGCTAAACAAAGACATAACTCTTCTGCAGTAAATGTGGAAGGCAGGATGTGCAGGGATCCGCACAAAGGTGAGTACTCCGAGTCGAACGCATCCCCTTTTATGTATCGATTTCTCTTTTATTACTTGAACATGCGTTCTCTTGTCTAGACAGTATTGACTTAAATTTTACAATCAACAATCTAAAAAAATTAAAAACTACGCTTTGTGATCCCACATTTAATTTATCAGCTTTCTGTTGTTGACGAGAAAACAACCTTCAACTTGCTTTTACGCGTATGGAAATATGAGTTTTTATCTACACAGGATCCCTGATCCACATTTAGATTTTGTATTTACTGAACCGATCGTGTTTAAATAGGATTTTCTCTATATGGTTTGTAACCTTTGCTGTAAATTTTATTGCCATGGATCAGGCGATTCTAAGAATCTATGTTTTTGCTTATTTTTATGTTTCCAATATCATTGGGAAGGTTTCTAATGACACGTTTCTTGAATATTGTCACGCTTGTCCTAACGACTATTTTTACCGAAATTTTCACGAAACGGAGAAATCGCGGGATCCACTGGACGTAATGAAATACTATATATAATAGGTCAAAAGTGCTCGACACCTCAGTTGGTGTCTTGAGAGACTGTCGAATCGATTTCGAATAAGAGCAGCGTGAAAAGTGTGGCTAATCATCATTGAGAACACAGTCAACATAGTCGAGAATATTGGGAACGCAGACCCGCGACAACTCAAGAATATTATAAACGAAGTGTTTATAACAGAAATGGAAGTAAACTTTGAGGAGATAATGAACGAAGATTCTGACGAAGAAGTGCTATCTGACGATAGTGGTTGTGCTAGCGATATGACCGAGTACGATACGGATCGTGTAGAAAAATTTGTGCCATCTCCGGAAATCCGTGCATTGAACAGCCGTACTAAACATTGCATGATCCAGTGTTACTATACAACGGATGGTCCTTTAACTGTATGTGCAGCATGCATGATCCTTTTGGCTGATACTGACATCGACGTAATGTATCTCGTCAGGAAACACGACATCAATTATATTGATGCGCTAAGCGGTCGGTTTTGCACGAATTGCAGAGTGCCGATGTATATTTCCGTGAAACGTGTGTCCAATGTGCACATATTGAAAAAACTATTGAATAGTATTATGAACAGTATTGTCAACAGTATTGTGAATGTGAAAAGTATGACTGACCATTGTGCAAACGTCGAGGACATAGCGTTATGAGAAGATATCGGAAACGTGGATCCAGAACAGCTCGAGGGTATCATAGACGAGGCAGATGAAGAATATGAATATGACCCTGCTATCTCCGATGTGCTGTACGTTCTCCGTAATCCACAGAGGAGAGACGAAATTACGCGAATATCACCGGTGCAGTTCCTACGCGATCGAGAATTAGGTATACACGGAGAGAGACAGGGGGTCGTTATCAGAGTACCCATTTCTGATTGGTTCTTACTCGCGCGACAGAAAGTGTACCCGCGATTACGAGACGAATGTTACAAGAATGATGATGACAATGAAAAGAGATTGTTAGCCAAATATTGGTAGGCTAGGATTTTTCACAATTTCAATGTAATAAAGAACAATCATTATTGGGTGAAGAAAATCGCGGAAAAGAGCGAGTGTCCCAGCATGTGCATTACGATTCCTGCAGGTAGTGAGAAGTGCGTCGAACTGCTAATAATTGGCAATATATGGAGTATCGCGACCGCGATAAGGTCTATGTGCTGTTTCTTGACAAGTGCGATGAACAATGCTATGAGTGTGAAGAGTGCATCTTCGCCCTTATACATAATAGCAAGTTGCTATCAATATTTCAATCTAAACCTAAGGCGATGTTGCAACGTGTGTGAACGATTAACGTGCAAGTGTCCCGTGAAAGAGTGATGAAAAAAAAGATATGGAAAATCACGAGCGAGTGGAACGCGAACTGTTGGAGCAGTGCGGTCAGGTCAGTACTCTGGCGGATTGTTCTCGCGTGGTTGCAATGGTGCGACGAGTGCATAGAGCGGCTCGAAGAACTGTGTCGTGCCAAGCGTCCGCGGCTCGCCATCGGACATAGACAATGCTTGGTGGCGAGGATCGCGCGACTCACGGATGCAAAGACTCAATTAGAGCGACGTTTCATACACGTTGGTGGTGAATACGCGAGTGGTGAGTACACGAGTGGCGACGAAAGATGTCTCGTCTGGCGAGAGATCGACACCGCGTTTGAAAGCCGTATATTGACGGGCGTTGTGATAAATTCTAATTACATCGAGCCGCAGCGGTTTTTGGAAGACGCGAGAGAAATAGTGCTCGAGCAAGTTCGAGACGCTGTAGAAAGACACGGTAATATGAAGGTGAACACTGCGTTCAACGGTGAGTTTGTGGAGAACGATAAACGTGCCACTAAGAGCATAAACACTAAGAACATTGAGATATATCGATGCACCGATTTACGCGAGTGGTACGAGCGACACGTCATCGAGCCCACGTTGGCGTCGCTCAAAGAATTCCAAGAACGCGACAGCGGCATTATCACGTATACTAAATTTGACTATCAACGTGAATAAATTAAATCCTATGCGCGCGGGATGTCATGTCGAAGTGCCGCGGGAAATAGCAACGAAACAAGCGGTGATCAATGTATATACGATGGACAATGCGTGCTTCGGTGGTCGCCGCTCTACATTCAGCTGAAAGAAATGCTGATCGGGAATCGTCGTATCCGCATTATACAACAGTGCTAAATCTTGCAGGCATCGAGTTTCCGATGAATTTAAAAGACATTCAAAAATTCGAACGATTGAACGCGGTGTCGATCAACGTATATGGCATCGAAAATAAACAGATCCTTTCTCTACGGCTCACCAGCGACAAAAAGGAGAAACACGTCAACGTGCTGTATCTACAAGATCCACGCGATGACAGTCTCGGCCACTTTGCGTGGATAAAAAATCTATCCCGTCTCGTGAGCTCGTAACTCAACAGAAAAAAGAACAAGAAATTTTTTTGCGATCGGTAAGTATACATAAAAAAAAATTATAATTATCCTTTATACTAATAAATGATAATAATAATTTATATACGTTTTTTCCAGATGCTTGCACTACTTCAGTACGGGCGGAAAATTGGAGTTACACGCAATAGACTGCAGAAAAATGAACGATTGCGCCATCAGACTGCCGAGCGAGGACGACAAATAGTTCGAATTTGGCAACCACTGCAATAAGGAGCGCATTCCATTTATCGTCTACGCCGACTTGGAGTGTGTTCTACGGAAGATGGAACCCAACAGGGAAGATGCGTCGTTATATACATATCAACAGCACGAGATATGTAGTATAGGCTACTACGTACGTTGCTCGTACGACGACGCGTTATCGGTTCCGTCGCGATGAAGACTGTATAGCGTGGTTTGCGCGTTAACTTCAAGACTTGGCGCATCGCGTGAAAGATATTGTATCCGCTAACGTGCCTATGGAAACGTTGTCTAAGCAGCAATGGCAGGCGTACCGTAGCGCGACGTATTGCCACGTATGTGAAAAATTATTCGCGCCGGACGACACGCGGGTCCGCGATCATTGCCACTTAACCGGTAGATACCGTGGTCCAGCCCATTCAAACTGTAATTTAAATTATAAAAATTCATTATATATTCCGGTCGTTTTTCATAATTTGTCGGGCTACGACGCACATTTTATAATTAAGGAAATTGCTACCGCATACAACGGGCAAGTAGACGTACTTCCAATAACCAAAGAAAAATACATTTCCTTCACGAAACATATCGATAGCATTAAAGACAAAAATGAAAATAATTTTCAGAAAAATTGTATAAAAATACGTTTTATAGATTCTTACAAATTTTTAAGTACGAACCTCGATAAATTGGCGTCGTATCTCGATAAAGATAAATTAAAAATCGTACGTTCCGAATTTTCAACACTATCGAACGAAGAATTTGAACTACTCACGCGAAAAGGCGTATTTCCGTACGAGTACATTGACTGCGTTGGAAAATTAGATGACACGCGCTTATCACCTCGCGAATCATTTTACAGTTCTTTAACGGGCGATATCGTATCCGAGAGCGATTACGCTCACGCTGCGAACGTCTGGCAGCGATTCTCTGTGCGAACGCTCGGTGAGTACAGCGATCTGTACTTGAAAACCGATGTCTTGTTGTTGGCCGATATTTTCGAAAATTTTCGCGAAAGTTGTGTAGAGAGTTATGGTCTTGATCCTGCACATTACTATACATTGCCCGGTTTCACATGGGACGCCATGCTAAAACACACACATGTAAAATTTGAACTTCTCACCGACATAGATATGGTTCTGTTCATTGAGCGCGGCGGCCTCAGCCAATGTTCAGGTAGATACGTGCAGACTAATAACAAGTATATGCGTTCGTACGACCCATCGAAACCGTCGTTATACTTAATGTACTATGATGTTAACAATCTATATGGATGGGCGATGTGTCAACCATTGCCATACGTCGAATTTCAATGGGTCAAAGGCTACGTTTACACCGTACGCTTAGTCCGCGACCTATACGATAGATGTCTTTGTTTAACTTACAGGATAAACAAGGACATCTATTGTATAGGCCGCGGACTAAGCATACCGTATAAACGTAGCCAAAGACGTTGCGAACTTTGACGTGAGCACGATCGCTCTGGATTCGCCCACCAGTTACATTCTCGAGGTCGATCTCGAATATCCACAGCATCTTCACGACCAACACATTGACCTGCCTTTCTGCCCGACGCGCGATAAGCCGCCTGGCAAGCGCGAGGATAAACTTCTAGCGACGCTGTACGATAAATAGCGTTACATCATCCACTACCGTAATCTGCAGCAATGTACTCGTCACGGTCTTCGCGTAACAAAGATACATCGGCTACAATTCGCGCAATCACCATGGCTTCGCGAGTACATTCAACTCAATACCAATTTCAGAACTCGTGCGAAAAACGATTTCGAAAAAAATTTGTATAAATTAATGAACAACGTGGTTTTCGGCAAAACCATGGAGAATGTGCGCAATCACGTCGACGTAAAATTATTAACAAAATGGGACGGACGGTACGGCGCGGAGGCAATGATCGCAAAACCGAATTTCCACAGTCGTAGCGTCTTTGCGGAAAATTTAATCGCCGTAGAACCACGTAAACTCGAGGTGAAGTTCAACAAGCCGATTTATGTAGGCATGTGTATACTCGACATATCGAAAGTCTGTTTGTACGAATTTCACTAGGAGTACATGTTACCACTGTTTCGCGACAAATGTACGTTATGTATACTGACACAGACAGTCTTGTATACCACGTCAAGTGCGAGGACATTTACGAGACGATGAAACGCGATATCGCTAGATTCGACACGAGCGATTATCCGACGGATAATGCGTACGGTATGCTTCTAGCGAACAAAAAAGTACCGGGACTAATGAAGGACGAGAACAACGGTGCGATAATGACTGAATTCGTTGGACTCAGAGCGAAGATGTATGCGGTGAGGGTGGACGGCAAGAAGGACCCTAAAAAAGCCAAAGGCGTAAAAAGTAACGTCGTAGCGCGAACGATAACGTTTGACGATTACACGCGGTGTTTGAACGAAGATATCGAAATGACTCGTCGTCAATCGTATATACGATCTAAACTGCACGAGGTGTACACGATATTCGAATCGAAAATCGCTCTGAGTCCATACGACGACAAACGATATGTCGTACCGGAATCGACGGAGACGTTACCATGGGGGCATTGGCGGATACCATTGTAATATACAGGGTGATTACTAATGGTTGTACCAACTAATACTTACCATAAGACTTATCTACTGCATGACTTACCGACTGCACTTGTAATTTACTAAACGCTCCTTAGATGACAGTTGCTTCGTCCGGCGCGCGAGCAGGTCCGACGTATATACAAAGGCCCTTGGTGAAAAATTTTTCTCAGATCTTATTTGTATAATTTTTCAGAATATCTGTGTGATTTTATAATCTTTTCAGATTTTTTTTT
>NW_017256142.1:16681-17353 GCF_001594055.1 Mycetomoellerius zeteki
TGTATGTACGTCGGACCTGCTCGCGCGCCGGACGAAGCAACTGCCATCTAAGGAGCGTTTAGTAAATTACAAGTGCAGTCGGTAAGTCATGCAGTAGGTCAATCTTATGGTAAGTAGTTGGTACAACCATTAGTAATCACCCTGTATGTATTATATGTAGTATTAGTATCTTAATGTACACTTTTTTTTAAATTTATTATGTGTATTACTATTATTGTACTTTCATATAATATATATCGTATGTTTGTTACATTTCTACGTAGTATTAGTATTTTAATTTACACTTTATGTATCATAAATATCATATGTTTTAACATTTATATACGTATTATATACTAGTATTTTAATTTTCACTTTATGTTACATAAGGATTTACATTTATATACATATTATATGTATTACTATTATTTTTATGTATATATGTATGTACGTATTTTATCTCTATATGCGTTGTTAAAAAAATAAAATAATGTATTTTGTATCACTATGTATGTATGTATGTATGTATTTTGTATACTCCAAAACGTAGATGAATGGGAAGTAATAAAAAGAAAAAAAAGAAACATTTATATACTTATGTTACGTCCTGTAGACTCCACGATTCTTTTCTTTCGTGGAAGATCGATCGTTGTCACTCGGATATCATTTATGAAACATAAGTAGTTAATAACA
>NW_017256142.1:20606-20974 GCF_001594055.1 Mycetomoellerius zeteki
CCACGAATTGTGCGATCGATCGAATCCCAGCCACTTGACGTACACCTTGTCTCCCTTCCTGCGCAGTACTTTTTCCACGAGACACACATCCGGATGAGTAGCGCGATGAAACTCGTGCTCGTAGAACGCTCCAACGATGAATTTTCCGCGATAGTCCTCGAGTAGATAGGTTACGGGATTAGTACGTTACACCTTAACGATCGTAAACACTTCGGTGGTCCAATTTGGCGTGTAACCCTTCTCAAAAACCGTCTTGTATTTGCTCACGCGTACCGAATCACCTACTTTGAATTTTGCCGGACCCGTGATCTTTATCGCGCTGTACACTGTGTACAAGCGTCTTTCGGTGATCGCGGGAGTTATGTCGG
>NW_017256142.1:21224-24423 GCF_001594055.1 Mycetomoellerius zeteki
CCACTCGCTCGAACGATCTCAGCGATAGCGTCAGCCGTCTCGCTTCCGCCCTTGCTCTTGAGTGGTACGGCCCACCCGTACTTGCTCAACACGTAATATCTCATCAATTATATAATTAACATTTGTAAAATTAAAATTTCATGAAATAATGAAATGAACTCAAAACAATTTGTTTTTTATTTTCACGGTTATATTTTAATCGTCCTCTCCCGAAATCAGGATTAGCCTGCATAAAATTTATTAATATTTGTTTCTGTTTTTCAGTTACGTTCATGACGGAATTCACAGACGGATACAGTAATATTACAGTACTTAAAGATAAAATCACACCAAATCACACTGTCTTCGGTCAAACGTCTTCGAGAACACACTATGGTGAAAATGTGAATCATCTCGTTTTCCCCTACACAGCAACTCTGGTGATTTCGTATTTTCACCTTGACGTTATAGAATCGCGCGAACAAACTCGCGTGAGATGAAAGTGCGAAAAGTGAGTGATCTCACTTGAATTACTGAATCGACCCCCAGGATCGAGAAAATCAATAACGGAAGTTTTCTACATCAAATTATCAAATTATCTTGTGATCAATGTATTAGACCGATAAGTTAGAGCTACTGTAGGACTCTTCGAATCATTGACAAGTATTGAAATTCCCGGTTTTCAAAGAAAATTCCCGGTTTTTTCTCGGTTTTTTCCCGGTTTTCAAGGATTTAAGGTTTGCTGGCCACCCTGACTTCAGTACCTACACTTTGATGATTCGTCGTCGTCGTCTTTGTTGCCGTCGTAGTAATCGTAATGGTAACGAAAATGATAATGAATACGAGAGACATCGCGATGTAACGAAGTATATACGATTTGCAGTAGAAACGATGCGCATTCAAACACTTTGCCAATAGTAATGAATTGCGTTTCGTGATTTTTTTATATTTTCAGATGAGACTCTTATCTAATTGAGAAAAGGGAAATGAAATCATGAATATATTTTTTTGTTAAGATATACAGGGTGTCCGAAAAGTGTGGAAACGGTCGAATATCTCGAGAAATACACATCGGATCAGAAATCTGAAAATATCGTATTCAATGTTTTCAAAAAAGTTATCTTTTGACATCTAACATGACCCCCACCCCCACCCGCTGTGGGTGAAAGAGAGAGTAACTTTAAAATTTTAAATGGGAATCCCCATTTTTTATTGCAGATTTCGCTTCTTCAGAAAAAGTTACATAAATTTTACCTATTACAAACATTTTTTTGATGACAGATGGCGCTGTAATCAGCGAAATTAAAAAATGAGTCTAAAACGTTTAAAATATCTCAAGAAATACTCAACGGAGCATATTCTCACCCTGGAGGTGGATGGGCGGGTAACTTTTCGATTTTAATTTTTTCTTTTTCTGTCAAAGCCATTTTTGGCTTTGACCAAGCTTCAAATTTTGAAAACTTGGTCTGCCATTGTAGGTACGTCAAGTTGAATTTTTGGATTCTGACTTCACATTCGTAATCAGCGATCCCAAAAACCCCCGAGTAATAAGTTTCAATCGAATTCGGGCATATTTTTTGCAAATTTACTCGCCGTACGTAAAATTTCGAAAAATTTTGAGCTTATAGGCCATTGTGAACTCAAAATCGAAAAATGAAAATTGTATACAGTACACGTTTTCGAAGTTTAACTATCGGGAACAGTTTCTGATACCTTATTACATACAAATGGACCTTTCGATACTTATCTACGTTCTTTTCTGCTAATTGTTGGGGGTTGAAATCCATGTCGAAATTCAGCACATCTCGGCGTTAAAGGGGTAATACGACTTTTTCTGCAAAAGCGAAATCTGCAATAAAACATGGGGGTTTTCTCATTTAAAATTTTAAAGTTACCTACCCTTTCACCCCCAGCGGATGGTAGGTGGGGGATAGAATTTTTGTGTCAATGGATAGCTCTCTTGAAAACATTGAATACGTACATTTTTATTTTTTTGATCCTTTGAGTATTTCTTGAGATATCTTAAACGTTTTAGACTCATTTTTTAATTTCGCTGATTATAGCGCCATCTGTCGTCAAAAAAATGTTTGTAATAGGTAAAATTTATGTAACTTTTTCTGAAGAAGCGAAATCTGCAATAAAAAATGGGGGTTCCCATTTAAAATTTTAAAGTTACTCTCTCTTTCACCCACAGCGGGTGGGGGTGGGGGTCATGTTAGATGTCAAAAGATAACTTTTTTGAAAACATTGAATACGATATTTTCAGATTTCTGATCCGATGTGTATTTCTCGAGATATTCGACCGTTTCCACACTTTTCGGACACCCTGAACTGTATATTTAACGGAATAGGCGTTTTAAA
The DNA here is from genome assembly GCF_001594055.1 of Mycetomoellerius zeteki. Lineage (NCBI taxonomy): Eukaryota > Metazoa > Arthropoda > Insecta > Hymenoptera > Formicidae > Mycetomoellerius > Mycetomoellerius zeteki. Next base: position 23,565 of record NW_017256142.1, read on the forward strand.
TTACAACATGATAAAATTCGATAAAGAAGGGTGTTACGTTCTGGCGACTTCACGATTCTTTTCTTTCGTGGAAAAAACCTATTTCCTTTTTCTTTTCTCTCTCTCTCCCTCTAAGAATTAATAATTTTCGAAACCTAAGATAGAGAGTCAATAGCACAGTCGACCGAATATCGATTCTCAAATCAATAGAATAACTATGGCCATAATGAATAATTGCAAACATTAAACGAAAATTAATAAATATATTAATCATCAATATTCGATCGAGAGCACGTGTACGTGCCTAGTGGCCCTATGACTCATAGATAAGTTTAATTACCTTTCCAGCGCACAGACAAAAACAAGACTCTTACCGCTCCTATTTTTAGAACATCTTTCCTAATAAGCTAAATAAATCCCATTAGTCTCTCCTATATTTTGAAATCCTAACACTCAAAAAGGAGTGAATCACCATCGAACCAAGGTCCAAAAAAAACAACGCACCTCGCGCACAATATATAAAAGCCCTTCGCGAGAACACATTATCATCATTGTTATAGTCAGAGACCTATACAGCACGAAGTGCTGCCCAATCGTGTAAAGTGCGACCGAGTCCAGGACCCGTCCGCGGCTCCAGGTCGCACAGCGCGCCAAGGTCGACAGACCAACGGCTACCGAGAGTCGAGGCGGCGGCGGAGTAATTATAAGCCAACTATGTAAATCTAAATAAAAAGACAGAAAAAACCAAAAAAAAGGAGTACATATATATATATATATATAGATAATAGCATAAGCGGGGGTGAAGGGTAGAGTAAGTTAGACATAAGACGCGGCCATAAGCCACAGAAGGATAAGCAAGAAGGCAACCGCGCGGCGGAGG
>NW_017256142.1:26672-27755 GCF_001594055.1 Mycetomoellerius zeteki
GGCCAATCGCCGTTGGAGTCTCACGAACCGTCTGTGTGAACAATTTATGAATCCTCGGATTCTAATATCACCCCGCGTATAGGCTGCAAAAAGAATTGTGAATATTACTATAAAAAAAATAGCATATTGATATACTTTACTTTTAATATAAATATTGAACATACCAACGGGATGATTTGTAATCCTAACTCCCTCCGCAGAGTTAGCCACTCCACACATTCATTGTCGACCATGAGGTACTTGAAAAAACAAAAAAAAAAGTTAAAATACAAATAATATGCACATAATATAAAAAAATGAAAATATATACATTATATCAAGAAATCTGGAGGCACGACAGTGTCGCTGCGCGTGGCTTAGCGTCGAGACACTACCGTGTCTCCTTTACGCGATTTAAAAAAACAAAAAAATACTTACTCCATCTAAAAAAATACTTACTCCATCTACCGGGTACGTAATGTGCAGGAGCTCTCGAACGTTGCTTATTTTAATTTTTGATACAATTTTTAATAATTTACTGTCACACACTTAGCTCTGCGTTGCTCTCGATCACAGACTGACGCTGAGAAGCATCCTTCGCTGCAGCGAAGCTACCAAGCATATTTTTTTTACAGATGATACACAACAATAAGCACGTTTCAAACTCATAAAACGATTCAAACCTAAAGTGTTTTTACTAACTTCCTGTTGTCGACGAGAGAAAACGTCCCTTGATACTTAGATCGATTTTTATGAGTTTGAAACGTGCTTATTGTTGTGTATCCACATCCAGACTGTATCTATTAACCAATATTGTCTAGACAGAATTTTCTCTTTTTGGTTTGCAGTTTTAGTGTCACGCGTTGAGGTTGTAAATTTTTGTTGCTACGAATCAAACGATTCTAAATAAATATTGTTTTACTTATAGTTCTATTTCGCTGGGAAGGTTTCTATGGGTGCATACGTGATTCGCGACACGATAAGAGAAGCGCAGATTGATACTGTTTATTTAAACGGAATGCGATAACGCGTCGAGGTATAGGATATGACGGATGGGAAGTAAAGAAAGTACATAGTAATGCGAACGAATTTATTTTTATTCAC
>NW_017256143.1:0-1631 GCF_001594055.1 Mycetomoellerius zeteki
CTAAGATAACGTACCTCTTAAGGAGGTTGTAAAACACATATATAGGTCATACATATACAAGGTCATAAAACACATATTATTATATATTAACATTTATGCTTTAAACAAGCCACATTCATGTGAAAGTTGTATTTATAACATTCTGTTTTTTTTTAGCAACACATTTTTATAGACTTTATTTTTTATTAATTTTATTGTCATATACGGAACTTTTAAAAGTATCGAAAATCTAAATTTTTTTATATAAATATTTTTAGTACTAAAAATGACTTATGCAAAGTTTCATTGAGATTCACGAATTAGTTTATAACAAATAGATATTTTGTTTATTTACTGAACAATTAATGTCTGCATCTCAAAGTAACTTTACATAAATTTTTTTGAATTCATAAAGTATTTATATAATGAATTTATATAATGAAATTGAGATTTTCATCATTCTTTTAATACATTTTCATTAGAGTATAAATTTAAAAAATGATACTTTTTACTGAAATAACTTTTGATCTAAATAGTCAACTGTCTCTAACTTTTGTATTACTTTTAAATGCAATTTAGAACAATCTGTAATTTTTTCAAGTAATTCTTAACATGTTGCATTTGCCTTACAACCTTCTTAGCAGCCAGAGTTCCAACCGATTTTTCGTCATTTTCTATTAGTTTGAACGCTTCTGTAAGTAATGTAAGGATATTAACTGATTGTAAGTAAGAGAAGCGGCAACTGCGATCAAACTGGAATGTTGAGAAGGTATTCTTTTACAATTTTCAAACATAATTTTTTTTTTATATATTACTGAGCATCGGTTACTTTCGTATTTGCAACACAATCAAACTGAGAAAATAATAATTTTACAAATTAAATTTATTCGTCAATTTCATGCTACTAGCATTTTAAACTGTTAAAAGTTTATTGCGTATTTAAAGAAAATGTCCGTAAAATAAATGAAAAAAATTGGATACTTATTATTTCGGTGTATGAATGGATACGTCTTTCGGACGTATATATCGAATTGTTAAAACATATTTGTACACCTTTTGAAATTAAAAGATTATGGAAAAATTAACTTCTAAATTGTCGAAAGCGTCATGTAATATTACATATGTTTAGTATGCTTATTTCTAAAATATATGAAATTAAATAAAAGTAAAATGTACATTAACTAGTATTTTTAATGGAACAGTGAGTTAATATATAAAGTAAAAATAAGAAATATTTAAAATTCGGTGTATATTTCTCCTCAAACTTAACTTCTACTCCCCTCTCTCTATCTCTCTCTCCCTCCCTCCCTCCCTCCCATTCTCCAAATCCATCCACCCACCCCTCGCTTCCATTTCCTCCTCTCTTTGTCTTTCTTTCTCTGTGTCTCATAGCAGAGATAAGGACCCCACGGTTCGTCACTCCCGTAGTATTTCGAGACTCCAAACCCTCTCTACTATGAGTGCGAGCGCGCGAATTTTGTGTGTGTGTGTGTGTGTGTGTGTGTGTGTGTGTGATAGCAGAGATAAGGACCCCACGATTCGTCACTCCCGTGGTATTTTAAGACTCCAAACCCTCTCTACTATGAGTGCTGGCGCGCTTATATCACGTGCGTGCATGCGTGTGTGCGTGCGTGCATGCCCGTGTCCATTAA
>NW_017256144.1:0-498 GCF_001594055.1 Mycetomoellerius zeteki
AAAGGAATGGTTTCTGGAATTTGCAATTGAGACAATTCAATTCATCGTTCTGGTATCTTATTCGTGATCTGATCAATTACCGTAAAGCTTAAAGATTCTGCGTATTTGTTAACCCTTGACTTGATAGTTGCCGTTACAACCTCGCTCGTTGTGTTTCCGCGAAACCCAGTAACCTTACCTGCTCTCCTTTCCGATTTTAAGCCTAATTTCTTAAGTAAATCCGCTGTAACAAAGTTAAGAGTAGCCCCATTATCTAATAACGCACGCGCTGTGTGCAATCTCCCATATTTATCGAGAATATGTACTTCCGCAGTTGATAGAAGAATTTCCGGATTCGTATCTCGAGAAGCGCATGTTACAATGGAACTCGCCGCGGACTTTTTCTCATCGGATTTAGCTTCCACAGTCTCATTTTTGTTCGAGCTATCGCTGCTACTGTAATGTATTATAACAAAGAATGATGTTTGTAGCCGCAATGCCTACACATACTAGATCTAC
>NW_017256145.1:0-1122 GCF_001594055.1 Mycetomoellerius zeteki
GCACAGTTTTTATATGAAGCAAATGTTGTTATAACGTAACAGCTCTGGAGTACCATATTGGACTAAGAAATAATAAAAAAAAATCTCAATTTCGAACATTTTTTTCGTTCTGAGCATTAAGAATCTACTTCGCAGATGAATGTTAACGCGTATTCTTTAATCCTAGAAAAAAATTATCGAAACAGTAACAGAGAAAAAAGTAATTGTTATACAAGGATTACATGCGTTTCGGTAACACGGATGACTTTATGATTCATTTTTTTCTTAAGGGACCCGCCCTCTCCCTGTTCAAGGGCGAAACAATTTTTCACATTATGAACGCGTGAACGTGTTTACTTATACTCTGCAACATTTGTTGAATAATTTGTTGTAATTACTTATTTTATTTTTTCTATTTCATCATACTATTTCATCATTTTCGCGAACTTAGCTACTTTTTTATTATTATATATTATTTTCGTTTTGAAAGCAGAGAATTTGTGTCTTCAAGGTAGAGAATTTGTATTGTAAAGAAGAGAAAATGTGTTTTAAAGGAGTGAATTTGTGTTTTAAAGCAGAGAATTTGTCCGCTTTATTCCATTTGAAAAAGAAACGAAAAGTTAAGCATACGTTTATATTGTCAATTTTATCTGATAATACCTTTTTAAGGAAGGACAAGCCACAACTAAAAAACCTGTAAGTTATTTAGGGTCACGACCTTGACAATATATAATATGTCAAGAATATTGAAATCGGCAAAAGAGATTGCTCATTTTTTCAAGTTTTATCACAAAAATACCTAGGCATAATGAATAATTTTGTTAAACAAACAAGTATATGTTTTTTTTACACCAGATATATCACATTATTCTATTCATAAAGGTATTAGGATATTACAATTATCAAAAAATTAATGGTTTATGAGGCATTTAATGTGCCATGTCAATTATGCCAGAGAAGTATTTCTATAATATCTCGTAAGTTATTGGTTTTCTTCTATTTCTAACTTAATACTTTGAAAACAAGGAAAGAACAGGGGCAATAGGAGTCAAGCGCGGGAGACGTTGCGCAAATAACACGACTACCGTAGCGTAAAACTTCTTTTCCTATTACTGTGCGCAAAGTTCGAACTTTACGCACGCA
>NW_017256146.1:0-1598 GCF_001594055.1 Mycetomoellerius zeteki
TTATGATGATTGGATATGTTTTCATAGTAATAACGGTTCTTGCAATAATCATTCCACCTTGTTTTGGCTTTCCAGTAGTATATGTGTTAACGAATTTCACGGGTGTGAGCAAACTGTTACCGTTGAAGACGTATCATTTTTATAATGCAGATAAGAGTCCGCAATTTGAATTGACATTTTTCATTCATAGCTTTACGACCTTATTAGTAGGTTCCATTTACATGTGTATAGATATTTTTCTAATTTTAATAATTCTTCACATTTGTGGCCAGTTAGAAAACTTTAGATGCCGATTAATTGATTTGATTTCATGCAAAAATTACAATGAAGTTTTAAACAACATCATAGAAACCCATTTACGTCTTATCAGGTATGAATTTTTATTGTGATAGGACATAAGTTTAACGTAATTAATTTAGAAGCATTATTCAAAATATTTTTTTGCAAATCTGCCTTAATCTTTGAACGTTAAAATTTTTTATCTACATTTATATTTATTAGGCGAATTAATTCATTTATATTTATTATGACGATTAATTTTTAATATATGTGGAATGAGATATGACGTACATTTTCTCTTTATTTCCCAATTCGGTGATCATATTCATTAAAAACTTTATTACGTTTTGTTTCCAAATTTGCAGTTATAAAACTTGTTTGTAAAAAATATTCTTATTAGCATATAAAGTAACAATTACACCATTTTTGTGCACTTTTATTAGAAACATTTAATTAGATATATATCAAATAATATTGAATAAAGGATAACCTATTTATTTTTTATGTTTAAATTCCTGTTTAGATAAAGGTATATACATTTCTGAATGTACATATACATGTATATACATATACGTATATATAATGTTTTATTGATTTAATACAATAACCCTTTTAAATCTTTTTATTTTTATAGATTTGCCGACAATATCGAAAATACATATTGTGTAATGATGTTAGCATTGATATTTCATTTTGGTGTTGCATTTCGCCTAAACGGTTTTTCATTTACTATTGTAAGATTCAATAAAATAAATATGAGAAAATATTTTATAACAGGCGTAGTATGCTTCGTTGTGCTCTCCTATAATTCATATATTTTAGATCTTTACAGATGAAAATGTAGGTAAAGCTGATATCGCGAAAGGATATTTCTTACTTATGTTTCTTGTTATCTTATTGATGACTACTTTTCTATTTTGTGGAGCAGGAGAGCTTATGACAGAGCAAGTAAGTTATACGTATAATGTGTATTAGTAGTGTTGTATATAAATAAGTTTATTATATTTTATACTTTATTTAATTTAATTTTTATATATCTGTTTATCTATATTTTTTTGCTTATATTGTTATAATGTTGTTTATAATCAAATTTGCTATCGCATTATTAGGAAAAACTATTAATAATTTATTTTCTTATACATTTATGCATATTAAACGTCCAATTCTGAATAAAAGTTAATAGAATGCAAATTCATTCAAGTTGTATAATATCTTTCTGTTTACTGATATCGCGAAAGGATATTTCTTACTTATATTTCTTGTTATGTTATTGATGACTACTTTTCTCTTTTGTGGAGCAGGAGAGCTTATGACAGAGC